>NC_050575.1:374455813-374684987 GCF_011100635.1 Trichosurus vulpecula | reverse complement strand
GTAGATTGCTGAAAGGAACAAAAAGGTCAAGAGAAGTGCCTGTATTGTTCCTTTCAGTGCCTGTATTGAGGATCCCACTCAGGAGACAGAAGTATATGGCATTGAATGCTGCCACTGCTCTGAGTAGAGACACGTTTTAGGTGGTGAGTAACCACAATAGTAGCTCAGGAAATTTGAGGTTAGTAGCAAAGCGGACCTGAGCACCTCCTCTATGAATGTAGGCAGTGTGGAGTCTGGCCTTGGTAAATAGGAACTGAGATTACGAATATGAGTAAACAAAAGAAGATTCCAAACACTATCAAGAAACATTGTGAGTCAAGAGAAACCCAAAAGGGGGACAGAGCCAAGATGGTGGCTAGAAAGCAGGGACTCATATGAGCTCCCACCCAGGTTCCCCCAAACACCTATAAAAATGACTCTGAACAAATTCTAGAACTGCATAACCCACAAAATAGCACAGGGAAGCAGGGCTCCAGCCCAGGACAGCCTGGATGGTTGCAGGTAAAGTCCTATCATATGGGGCTGGGGAGCAGAGCGGAGCAGAGCCCAACGTGGGCCACGCATACCAACCAGACCGGGAGCCAGGCGAAACAGGCCCTAGCATACTGAATCAGTGAGCTGTGGCAATTACCAGACTTCTCAACACACAAACACCAAAGACAACATAGAAGGTTATTGGGAAAAGCTGCAGGAGACAGAGTGAAAGCAGTTTGCAGTTCAGCCACTGCCTCTGGGGCAGTGGAGGTGGTGCAGCTACAGAACTACTGCTGCAGTTGCTTCTGGCCCCGGGCTCACCTGCTGGGAGGAATTAAGTGGTGAATGTGAGCTGGAGTGCAGAGCCAGCTTATATCTAAGTCAGGTCTGGGTTGGTGGTTCTTGTGGGAGGAGTAGTGCTGGTGTGGCAGAGCTTGCTGTGTAGCTCTGAAAACAACAGTGCATCCCCTCAATCTTAGCAAAAAGTACTATATACTCTACAAGCAGTCACCCTGACAAAAAACTCAAGGGTCAAGTAAGTTGGCTGGGAACATGATCAGGCCGCGAAAACAGACTCAGATTCAGACTCAGACTTTGGAATCTTTCTTTTGTGAAAAGCCAGAAGAAGTTAACAGAGTCAAAGAGCCTACATCAAAAGCCTCCAAGAAAAACATGAATTGGTCTCAGGCCATGGAAGAGGTCAAAAAGGATTTGGAAAAGCAAGTTAGAGAAGCAGAAGAAAAATTGGGAAGAGAAATGAGAATGATGCGAGAAAACCATGAAAAACAAATCAATGACTTGCTAAAGGAGACCGAAAAAAATACTGAAGAAAATAACACCTTAAAAAAATAGACTAACTCAAATGTCAAAAGAGCTCCAAAAAGCCAATGAGGAGAAGAGTGCCTTGAAAGGTAGAATTAGACAAGTGGAAAAGGAGGTCCAAAAGACCACTGAAGAAAATACTACCATAAAAATTAAACTGGAGCAAGTGGAAGCTAATGACTTTATGAGAAATCAAGATATTATAAAATAGAACCAAAGGAATGAAAAAAAAATGGAAGACAATGTGAAATATCTCATTGGAAAAACCACTGACTTGGAAAATAGATCCAGGAGAGATAATGTAAAAATTATTGGACTACCTGAAAGCCAGGATCAAAAAAAGAGCCTAGATATCATCTTTCATGAAATTATCAAGCAAAATTGCCCTGATATTCTAGAACCAGAGGGTAAAATAGAAATTGAAAGAATCCACTGATTGCCTCCTGATAAAGATCCCAAAAAGAAAACTCCTAGGAATATTGTCACCAAATTCCAGAGCTCCCAGATCGAGGAGAAAATACTGCAAGCAGCCAGAAAGTAATAGTTTGAGTATTGTAGAAACACAATCAGGATAGCACAAGATCTAGCAGCTTCTACATTAAGGGATCGAAGGCCTTGGAATATGATATTCCAGAGGTCAGTGAAGCTAGGATTAAAACCACAAATCACCTACCCAGCAAAACTGAGTATCATGCTCCAAGGCAAAATATGGATTTTCAATAAAATAGAGGCCTTTCAAGCTTTCTCAGTGAAAAGACCAGAGCTGAATAGAAAATTTGACTTTCAAACACAAGAATGAAGAGAAGCATGAAAAGGTAAACAAGAAAGAGAATCATAAGGGACTTTCTAAGTTGGACTGTTTTGTTTACATTCCTACATGGAAAGATGATGTGTATAATTCATGAGAACTCAGTATTAGGGTAGCTGAAGGGAATATATACATACATACATACAGATACATATATATATATATATATATATATATATACATACATACACATATGTACATATATATGTATATATAGACAGAGGGCATGGGGTGAATTGAATATGAAGGGATGATATCTAAAAAAATAAAATCAAATTAAGGGATGCGAGAGGAATATATTGAGAGAGGGAGAAAGGGAGAGATGGGGTAAATTATCTCGCATAAAAGTGGCAAGAAAAAGCAGTTCTGTAGGAAGGGAAGAGGGGGCAGGTAAGGGGGAATGAGTGAATCTTGCTCTCATCGTATTTGCCCAAGAGGGAATCATATACACACTCAATTGGGTATCTTACCCCACCGAAGAAAGAGGAAGGGAGATAAAAAAGGGGGGATGATAGAAGGGAGGGCAGATAGGTAGAGGAGGTAATCAAAAAGAAACACTTATGAAAAGGTACAGGGTCAAGGGAGAAAAATTGAATAAAGGGGGAGATGAGGACAGAAGGAGCAAAATATAGTTAGTCTTTCAAAACATGAGTATTGTGGAAGGGTTTTACCTAATGAGTTCCGCATGTGGCCTATGTGAAATTGCTTGCCCTCTTGGGGCGAGGGGGAGGGAAGAGGGGATAGAATTTGGAACTCAAAGTTTAAAACAGATGGTCAAAAAAAAGTTTTGGCATGTACTAGGAAATAAGATATACGGCAATGGGGCATAGAAATCTATCTGTGCCTACAATAAAGTAAGGGAAAGGGGGATGGGGGGAGAGTGGGTGACAAAAGAGAGGGCTGCCTGGGGAACAGGGCAACCAGAATATGACATTTTGGAGTGGGGGGGGAGGGTAGAAATGGGGAAAATTTGCAGTTCAAACTCTTGTGAAAATCAATGCTGAAAACTATAAACAAACAAATAAATAAATAAATAGATGGATGAATGAATGAATAAACAAATAAACAAACAAATAGATAGATAGATAGATAAAAAGAGAAACCCAAAAGGCAAACCGGGTAGAAGATATTAATTCCACAATTACAAGTAGAGCTTTAGAGAAAAAATAAGATCTGAACACAATGACTACAAGAGCACCTGAAGAGCAGAAATAAGACACTAAAAAACTAGAAGAAAAAAAATGAGTAAAATAATTATAAGGATAATAAATAGCTTAGAAAAAGAGGTACAAAACCTTGCTTAAGTAAATGAACTCCCTAATTATTAGACTGAACCAGACAGAAGTCATTAATTCCATTCACAAGAAATATTAGAGCAAAACTAAAAGACTGAAAAAAAATTAAAGAAAATCTAAGGAAATATATAAACAAATGACTAGAAAATAAGACAAAGAGAGATAATTTAAGAATCATCAACTCTGAAAATTATTATCAAAGTAAACCAGGATACCCTATTTTAAGAATTCATAAATAAACTGCCTAGAATTACTCCAAGGAAGGGCAAAATAGAATAGATAAATCTACTGGCTATCTCCCTAAAGAAACCCCAAAATGAAAACTCCCAGCTATCTCAGAGCTGAAAGCCAGACCATAGAAAAATGTTGTAAGTGTCCAGAAAGAATTCAAGTACTAAGAAAACAGTAGTCATGGTCATACAGACAGCAGCTCTGGGGATTATAATGCTAGAAGAAAGAGAATCTTGGAATACACTATTCTAAAAGGCATGTGATAAAGGCTTACAACCAAGATAAACTACTCTTCCAAGGCACAATGGAATTCCAAAGAGGAAACACAATG
Source organism: Trichosurus vulpecula (assembly GCF_011100635.1). Taxonomy (NCBI): domain Eukaryota; kingdom Metazoa; phylum Chordata; class Mammalia; order Diprotodontia; family Phalangeridae; genus Trichosurus; species Trichosurus vulpecula. Next base: position 374,681,026 of record NC_050575.1, on the reverse strand, counting down.
AATATATAATGGAATAGAAATTTTAAAAGAATTCCTAAATGAATTATTAGTCCGGAATATAAACTTTGAAATGTAAATAGAAGAGTCAAGTGAAATACAGGGAAGGTAAAATGATGAAGTATTTACATTCTAATAGTGGGGAGAATAAAGAGAGAAAGAAAGAAGAGAAGAAGAGAAAGAAAGTGAAGAAAAGAAGACAAAGGCAGAAGAAGAAGGAAGAAGATGAAGGAAGAAGAAGAAGGAAGAAGAAGAAGAAGGAGAAGGAAGAAGATGAAGGAAGAAGGAAGAAGAAGAAGAAGAAGAAAGAAGAGAAGAAGAAGAAGAGAGAGAAGGAGAAGAAGAGAAGAAGAAGAAGAAGAAGGAAGAAGAGAAGAAGAAGAAGAAGAGAAGAAGCAGAAGAAGAAGAAGAAGAAGAAGAAGAAGAAGAAGAAGAAGAGAAGAAAAAGAGAGTAGAGGAGGGAGGAGGAGGAGGAGGAGGAGGAGGAGGAGGAGGAGAGGAAAGAGGAGGAGGAAAGAAAGAAGGAAGGAAGATTTTAAGGCTAGAATATTAAAAATGCAAGTGCTTTGTAAACTATAAATTATTATTAAAATTAAGTTCAACAAACATCTTTTGTGAAAATAGCACTGGGTTCACATGGGGCTTAATGGATCTTTACTGAGCTGTATTGAATTGGAGGTGTGCTTTTAATTCTATAAAATATTTTAAGATTATCATTGTTATAAGCAGAAATAATAGGTGATACTCATACAGTACTTTAGAATTTGTGAGATCATTGGAACAGTGTGTCCCAAAAGTCAGTGCAATTTTAAGCTTTAGCTCAAATAATGCAGACATATAATATACTATCAAGTTTGAAATTCGAAGAGTTTTGTGAGATAGGTACTAGACCGATTATTACATACATTTTACAGATTAAGAAAACACTAGACTCGGAGCCAGGCTGTAAGTATATCATGCCCCTATCGCTCACTCACCAGCAGTATGACCTTGGGTATGTAATTCACAGTCGAAATGTATTCACTTGGATACCCACTTTACAGAATCATTTTGAGGCTTATATAAGAGGTAGCATATAAGAACATTTTCTTTATAAAGACAAAGCAAGTGCTAAAAATATGTGAGCAAGCATGATCAGTGAAAAGGACTCTAGAATTGGAATAAGTATTGGTTCTCTCTTGCTGTATGACCTTAATCCAGGCATTTCCTCTCTGTAATTCAGTTTCCTACATACTGTTGCTTCAGTTAATCTAAGGGAGGAATAAAAGATGAGAAAATGAATAGAACAAAAGTAATTCAACCCTATTAAACAAAATAGGTTACAATAGGGAAGTTCTCGGCAGTAGAGGAAGGGAAGAGATTTGAACATAGAAAGATGACTCCAGGCTGGGCACTCTATCCACTGTGCCGCCTACCTGATCTCTAAACTGAAATCTAGCTCTATGTGATATATCACCTGTTACCTTTTCCATGGCCAATTATATATGAACTCCGGATTTTTTTTGACTATGGCTTTGTATACACCAGACAGTCCAAGGAAGTCACCTGTTATACTTAATTGAATTAGCTGAAAGTATGAGTATGAAGTCCCTCTGTAAACTCTTTGGAATAAAATCGACACATATTTATTGAGTGGTTTGTATAATCAAAGCATTATGATAGCAACAGAGAGGGATACAGAGAATTAAAGGTACTATGGGAATTAAGTACTATGGAGTCAAATTGAGGATAGGCTATTCATTTACTGTGTGACCCTTGATAAGCTTCTTCTGTTGGTACAGATCACAATCCATCTACGTCTACTTAGCCTGTAATATTCTTTTTCATGTTCTTGTGCAAATTTTCCATAGATTCTCCACCCAATACACTGGAGGTCTTCTTCCTTTATTATTCTTCATTATCAGACAAAAGAGAAGGTATTAAAAAACAATAAAATATCATGCATGTTGTTTGATGATTAATATATTTAGGCTGAAAACTTAAGGGGGAATGATTGCTTTCTTCCAGTAATTGAAGGTTTGTCCTGTTGAAAATAGCTTCTTGATTTCAGAGAATAACAAAGCCTAAAGTATGAATATCACAAAGAAGTATATTTCAACACAATTTAAGGGAGAGCTTCTTTCATTTGGAGTTGGTCAAAAGTGAAGCGGATAACTTTGTAACATAGTGAGCTCACCAAGATCGAAGGTTCCCAAAACTAGGTGACTAGTCCTAAGATGGAGACCCCCTTTTTTCTAAAATATATTTTCAAACACTATATAATGTAATGAGAACTGGATATTAATTCATAGGATCTCAGTTCTAACTCTAAGTTGGATACAGTCTAACTGTGTGATCATGGACAAGTCATTTCACCTCACTAAAGCACTGATTCCTCATTGACTCTTCAGAATGAAATCAACATATATTTATTGAATAATTTCAATAAGCAAAACCATTGTGATAGGTGCAGAGGAGAATACAGAGAATTAAAGGTGCCCACACTGCCATGGAAATTAGGGCATAATAGTACTTATACTTCCTACTATCGTTGTTACTGTGAAGAAAGCACATTGTAAACCGTAAAATTTTAAAACCTTGTTGTTTGGTCATTTTTCAACTGTTTCCTACACTTTGTAATCCCATTTTGTGTTTTCTTGACAGAGATACTGGAGTGGTTTCCATTTTCCTTCTCCAGCTCATTTTACAGATGAGGAAACTGAGGCAAACAGGGTTAAGTGAAATATTAACTGAATACAAGAACTAAACAGTATTGACTCCTAGTCTAAGTTAGTCATTCTTATGACTATTCTTATCCGAAAGAGTGTTGTCAGACACTTGAGAGGTGATAGTGTAAAATAAGTGATAAGCAAGAGGAATAGGATGTGAATGTACCTGATTTGTCTCCAGGTGCAATGCCCTTTCCACCACACAATGCTCTTATTCTAGTGAACTGAATAATTGAACTACATTAAGGATTGTGTTGAATTAAATAATTCAACTTAATTGTATTGACTGCTAGGATTTAGAGCTAGAATGGAAAAGCATCATTCAGTGTCACCCACATTTTTAGGTGAGGAACTTGGGGTCCAGTTATATTGTAGCAGACCTGGGAATCAAAGCCAGAACCTGTAAACTCAGACCCAATTGTCTTCCAATTGAATCATGCTGCCTCATTAGCACATAGCTCCTCCATTCCTCATGCCAAACCTTAACAAATGTCTCCCTCCAACACAGGAAGTATCTCAGGGACCTCTAACTCTATTGCTTTTTTTTTCCTGTGGATAGATCAAGGGTGATCAATTCAGCCTTTCATTGTATGTCTCTACCATCTCTCTGTCAACAGTGGAGCATGGAAACGTAAGTCCATGGAAAGAAATGGGAGGATGATGTCTCTAGTTCAATCAGAAAAGCCAGTTTTTCATACATCTTATACAATTCTCACTTCAGAAAGGAGAACCAGATGGTTTTAAAATCAGTGTACATATCTCATTATCTTAGCTCATTTTCATTAATGTTGTGTCTGTATTAGAGCACTCAGGCACACCACTAGTAGGATACCAATTGGCCAACATTTAAGTAAGAGAAGCTGATGAGAATTTTGAGGGTGGTTTTCCTAGCAGATTTGAAAGACATGCTATTGGCTTTCTGTCACTGTCTTCAGGCCTGATTAACACTGCATAAAATTGGGAATTTTTTCAGCTATTCTTCAAAGGAGATTGAGTTTTCTCATCTCTCCTCTCTCCCTCCCATCTCTCTCTCTCTCTCTCTCTCTCTCTCTCTCTCTCTCTCTCTCTCTCTCTCTCTCTCTCTGAAATAAGCAATTGAATTACTTTATATGAAAAAAATGTAGTGGGGATCAATACACAGCTATAAGTTAAATGCAGAAATCAGCAATGTACATGTGTTCATTATAGAAACTGAACGGCTGAGCTCTAGGGCATAGAGGAAGACAAGGTAGATGTAGCCATTGACTTGTAACTTCCATTGTTGTATGTCAAAAGTATTCTTGGTGGTGAAGTGTGGAAAGGTCAGCAGAATATCTTAGGACTGAGGGGCTTCTCACTTGAGTGAGGTTCTCATATCACCATTTGGAATGACAGGAAAAACAATTAGGAATAATACACACACACACACAAACATATATATATATACTTATGTGTGTGTGTATAGCCTAACAAAACACTCTCTGGAAGCTCTGTGAGGTAGAAATTGCAAATATTCTCATTTTATAAATGAGGATATTCAGTCTTTGAGGGGAAAAATAATGCTCATTTACGTGGCCTAGGTGATAGAATGTTGGAATTAGAATCAGGAAGCCCTGAGTTCAAATCCTGACCCAAACACTAACTAGCTGTGTGATCCTAGGCGAGTCACCTAACCTGTCTCAGATTCAGTTTCCTCATCTGTAAAATGGGGGTAGTAATGCATCTGCTTCACAGGGTAGATATAAGAATCGAATGACCTAAAATATAGAAAGCACTTCACAAAATCTTATAGCTCTATATTATTGCTGAAATAAGAATAGTAATTAATGATGATGATGCTAAATAGCCCATCCAAGGTCAATAGATTGGAGCAATGATTTGGATGTATATCTCTTGTACCAATGTCATGCATAATTTCTCGTATATTACTGTGCTTTTCTAATAAAAAAAAGCATAGAGAATATATGATCCCATTCTCTTCATTGCTGGTTAGCAAAACACATCTTTCCTCCAACAAGATGTCACCTATGCATATATTAAGCAGGCACAAAGAAAACTCCAGTCCCCATCTGATGCTATTCATTGTTTTTTATTAAAGAAAATGAAAAACCACCCTCTCTCCTCAATATCAAGTTAGAGAGACCTTGGAACTTCACTCCTTTAAATCATCAATACCCTCATTGATCTATGATCTCCTTGATAGGAATATTATATTTCCTCCCACAATGCAGATCAGAATCCAAACATATGTTCTCACTTGAAAAAAAAATGTTGCCAAAGTTCTTTTTTGACATTCTACGATGAAAGTATGTTTTGACTTGATTTGAAGCATTTAGTCAAGTTCTTCCCAACATTTCTTGAATTCTTCATTCTCTGCAACAAATGTTGACAAGTTGCCATTGCCTTCATAATTCTTTGTGTTATTGTTTTGTTTTGGTTTTGGTTTTTTGGTTTTTTTGCTTATGCTTGTCATGAGTATGGCAAAATAAGTTATGTCTGATTTCTGTCCCATAAAATGTGGAAATTCCTTTGTTTTCATTTCCTCAGAGAACCTGAGTCATCCTTTCAATTAACTACCATTTCCCGTTCTCTTCTTTGGTTTTTACTAGCATGTTAATTTGAAGGCATTCTGGTCAGGGCTTTTCATCTTCCACAAGAGGTACAAAGAAGGTTGTCTCAGAGACACATTCAGACCTGCCCTTAGCCATCAGAATCTGAGGCTCCAGTATCATCATTGGTGACTTCCTTCTGTGAACCACTTAGCCCAGATAATTTCCATTTTTTTTCTTTTGTGCCCATATTTAAGTCATTGGATCCATTATTTAGGAATTTCCCCTCTTCTAGGAATACAGAAAAAGATACCATCAATGTGAAGGTTTCTGTGTGAAATACAAAATCATAATTTTGAGTAGGAATATTAGTCCCCATTTGTATAGCATTATAAGTTTGCAAAGCATTTTACATACATCAACTCAGGTATCCTTTAAACAGCTTTGTAATATAAGAAGTAAAGGTATCATTATCCCTATATTAAAGATATGGAAGCAGACACTGATAGATTTAAAAAATTGTGCATGGCTCCATATCTAGTAAGGAAACTAGGTGGCATAGTGGACAAAGCACTCAACCTAGAGTCAAGAAGGGCCCGAGTTTATATTCTTCCTCAGAAGCTTATTAACTATGTGATCCTGGACAAGTCACTTAACTTCTGTTAACCTCAGTTTCCTTATTCATAAAATGGGGATAATAATAGTGCCTATCTCTCATGGTTGTTATTGGGATCAAACAACAGGTGTAAAGTGTTTCACAAACCCAAAAGTGCTATGTTAATATTATTACTTGGAGCTATTAGTAGTAATAGTCATAGTGTCTAAAGTAAGATTTCAGCCGAGGTCTTAGGGCTTTGAAACAAACTTGTTCTCCAATCAGTTATGTTGCCTCTGAGAGGTAATTAGAATAATATGAACAGGAAAGGGAAGAGAGGAGAAGAATTGTCTTTACATGCAATTTCATTTGCATAAAAAACTACCAAATATGGAACTTCCATCTACCTGTGCAGGCCAGCAACTTCTTCACAACTTAGATCAGAAAGTTTCCTAAGGCATTTAAAGGGTTAATTGATCTAGCCAGGTTCACATATCCAATATGTATGAGAGGAGGTAATCTAATACAGGCCTTCCTTAAGGCAATACCAACTCTCCATCCACTATACCATATTGCCTCTCATCTTGATTTTTTTTAATCCCTAGTTAACTTGGCTCCCTCAAGTCTGCATTCTATAAGCAGCATTCATAAACTAACTTTCTATTCCCGCTTCAGAGACTTCAGACTACAACGTAAGGAATGAAAAGCCTAGTTTGGCTCATACCTTCAGCCCCTTTTTCAAAATTAATATGGTGGAGGGGTACAATCAGGAATAAGCAGGAACCACCTCAAAACCTGATAAAAGAAGCAGTTGTTAATTTTCAGTGTGAGAATTTACACCTTGGAAATCAGCAAACACTATAAATTAAGACCTGATTTTTGGTTCATTTTTTGACTTCAGAAAATTATGGAAAAAAATTTAATAACATAGACTAAACTTGAAAATGTGTCATGGGTACATCTTTGTTTTCTCAAGAAGCTGATTGTTAAGCATTTACCATCATACTACTAAGTACAAGAGAATGCATTGTGAATACAATTTAATCCAATACAGTAAAATATAGTGCAATATTATACAAAATAATTTAATAAAATCTAATATGGTGCAAGGCAACACAACACAATATAATACAATATGACAAGCATTTACTAAACACCTACTTAGTGCAAGGCACCACTGTAGGCACTAGAGATAATTTTTAAAAAGAAGTAGAAAATGGTTCCTGCCCTTAAGAAGCTTACATTTTACCATGGTAACCTATAGATTTTAGATGATTATTGGAGGAACAAGAAAATACTGATAACTAAAAGAATCAGGAAAGAGTCCTCATTAGAATGCCCATCCTTTTTCTGTGTTCATATTTCCATGATGTCTCCTTTCCTCAAAACCATTCAGTACGATAGCACATCCTTAGCTCCTATTGAAACCGGAGTCAACTGGCAACCATTCACTACTTCATTTCATTGGGACAGAGAATCATAAGATGTAGAGCTAGAATAGGCCATATAGGTGATCACTCTGGGTTTAGAAATGTGGAAACTGAGGTTCAGAGAGAGTAAGAAAACTGCCTAATGTCACAGAGGCAGAGAAAGAGCTGGAGCTCAAAGCCTAGTTTTCCAACCTCCAAACACAATGTTCTCTCCCCTCTACCACAATGCCTCTGTGAGCTTAGGGGGCTGAAAGATGAAGACCTCACATTTGATCCAAGGGTCTGGCTTTCTATCCTCCAATTTCTCCTCACTGATAAATAATGGATAATGAGGAGCTGCACTATTACATGCATTAAACATTTGGCATAAAGCTCCAGGACAGCTGGAAACAGCTAATATGGGGTTCAGCTCAGCGTGAAATCTGCAGTGGCTTAGAGGGAGTCCCTTTGGAATGGTTTTCAGTGCTGCCAAGTTCATTACCAGGGAAAAAATACTTCCCCTCTTGCAATATCATTTATAAAATGAGGGGATTGTACTCTATGATCTCAAAGATCCTCTCCAGTTCTAATATTCCATATTATAATATTTTATGTTTGAAAGAACCTTCCAGCTATAAATTTCTATATTCTAAAGTCTCTTCAACCTTCAATATTGCATGTTTGAACATTTTAGGATCAAAAGGCCTTTTCCTGGTAAAACATTTTATGTTCTGACATTCCAAAATCTTCTTTTGTTCCAGTATTTTGTAGTAAGGACTTTTCAACACCTAATAGTATATATTCTGGTATTCTGTGTTCAAAAAGTCTCTTCTAGATTGAAAAATCAATACTTTTAAATTCCTGTCTAGTTCTGGAATTCTATGTTCTGTGTTTTGAAATTCTAATTCTAAGGTCTTATTCAGCCCAAATATTACTGTGTCATAAGGCTATGAGTTCAGCACAAGGAAGCAATTGCACAGCTTTATGACAAGACAAAAGACAACACGATTGAGGAAGCATAGATAAGAATTTCAACCAATTTTTTAGAGTACAGAGTCTCTAAGTGCGTTTCTTTTTTGAAAGAGAGATGGGGAAAACTTTATTTAAAAATAAATAAAAGAAGAGAGATTCATTCATTAAGCTCCTACTATGTGCTAGGTCTTTTGCTAGGTCCTGGAGATACAAAACCAGAAATTAAACACTGCCCCTAAGAAGCTTACATCATATTCTATAGAAATGGCATTAATGTTGATGAATAAATACAAGAACATATACAAATTTCCATTGACCAACAAATATTTTGTGCATCTAGCTCTTAGAGCAACATGGAGTAAAGGTTGCCATGCTGGACTTGGAGTGAGGAAGAACTATTCAAATCTTCCCCAAGTTGTTGGAAAACAGCCATACTTCTCCCCATTCTAGCCCATATTTTCCCCCATAGATTATGGGATTTAGAACTAAAAGGGTTGTTAGGGGTTATCTCTTCCTGCTATCTCATTTTACAGAGGAAGGCAACTGAGACCCAAAGAGGGAAAAGTTATTTTCCTCAGATCACACAGGCGATGAGTACGAAGGCTCGGATTTGGACCAGATGTAGGACACGCAGGATAGTACATGGGATTCGGAACCAGACAACATATTTTAAAATCTCAGTTCTGCTTCCCATTTCTATGGCTCTGGGTCATTTTAACTCTCTGGGTCTCAATTTATTCTTAATAAAAATAACAGTTCCCCCCCCCAAACAAACAAACACACATCCTCCTTCAGACATTTGTGACTCTGGGAGAGTCACTTAAAATCGCTGGACTTCAGTTTCTTCCTCTAGAAAATGAAAAGGCAGGAATCAAGTCCTCTGAGGTTCTTTCCAGCTCAAAGTTTGTGATCTACCCCAGTCTTATAAGGAAGATTCCCATTTTCTTTCTTTCTTTCTTTTTAAACCATTTCGATTTTTGCCTTCAGATTCACTGTTAAGAGTTCTCCAGCTCTGATAAATCAGACTTCTCTGCATATTATTATGTCCTGGACACTTCCTACTCTTTCTGTTAAACTTAAAAATTTGCTTGCCCCAAATATGGGTTTGTGGAGGACTTCACCTGGCTTATTTTTCTCCTTAACACCAGGGTTAAGATGCTATAATCATTTACCCCCATGGTTCCCATCATTTATTTTTAACTGACATTTTCTCCTTGCTGGTCACAATTAGGCCCAGAATAATAGTTATCCTAGCTCGTCTTTTAAAGGATGAAGCCATTATCTTGACAAGTCAGATGTATCTCAGAGAGAGAGAGAGAGAGAGAGAGAGAGAGAGAGAGAGAGAGAGAGAGAGAGTGCTTCAGTGGATGTCTGAGTAGTGGAAGGTCACCATCATTTTAAAAAAATCATTTCCCCATGCCAGGTTTGTGACCTGCTTCCCAGACTCGTCTATTTCACCTTTCTGTCCTGGTAGTCTGTGTGATAATTCCTGGACTGGAAGGATAATCAGATGCTCAAAAAAATGTCCACTTCATTCAGGTGACCAATGCTATTTCACTGGCTACTTTGCTAAAACCTTTTCTGCGAAGACAGAAAGTTCTCTATAGTTTCTTGCATTTCTGCAGCTTCTGGAAACTATGAGTTGTCCCCATACAATTAGTCAGGCTTAATGAGAGACTATCACTGCATTTTATGGAAGTTTGTGAAATGGGAGCACTGTGAAATGTCATGTCACAATTGTTGCAACTCTGGGAAATGTCACTCAGTGAATCATCCTGGCAAATTCATTATTGCCCCCAATAAAGCCTTTATATATTGAGAGGAAGAACAGAGTTAGAGACACTGGTTGGCCACAGGTCACAGAACAGAAAACAACCAAGAGGAATGGCAGAAGCTCAGTTTTTCAAGCACTTAATATCTGCCTTCAGAGAAAATCATTTCTTGCCCCCTCTTGGGTGTGTTTCTGTTTTAAAAAGAAGACACTTGAAATGGATAATATTTACCCTAAGGAAATAAATCTTAAATAGTGGAATTCCTGGCAGTAGAACAGATAATAAAAGGGATTTGTAGGGCCCCAAAATGTTGTTCACTTCTTTTAACACTCCATCTTATGGGTGAACCCATGGATAATTCAATGTATTTTAATTCAATAAATATTTATTAAATGCCCATTATGCACAAGGCCCTATTTCAGCCCCTATATTACAAAGACAGCCAAAAAAGAGAAACATATGTATATGTTTACATATATATATATATGTATATACACACAAAGAGAGAGAGAAAGAGAGAGAGAGAGAGAGAGAGAGAGAGCGCAAAATTCAGAGATCTTACATTCTACTGGAGGCATACAGTATGTAAATAGGTAAGTAAAGATAAATCCTATAAAAATTCAAGAAATGATACCAAGATGAAGAGAGTATTAAAAAGTAGAGAGTCAGGTGAGGCGTCCTAGACGAGGTGATAACTGAATTGTATGAAGAAAATTAGGGATCCCATAAAGCAGATAGGAAAGAAAAGTATATTGTAGGCATGGAGGGGCACCTTCCTGATTAAGTGACCCAATGGATAGAGTGCTAGGACTATACACATTCAAATCCGCATTCAGACATTTACCAACTGTGTGACTTTGGACAAGTGACTTAACCTCTTTTTGCCTCAGTTTAGATAAAATGGGGTTACTTAGCCAGTATTTTATCCCAGAAGAAACTTATTTCATTTGAATATTATTTATACAGGGATACCATTATTTTATAGTAAGAATTTGTTTTTTAACTTTTGATATTACTAATCCTAATCTTCATGAGGCTAATAGAGACTTTGCCTGAACAAATAACTCATAATTTCATGATACTTAGAGCAAGAAAGAATTTTAAGGGCCATTTAGCACAACCTCTTCATTTTACAGATAAGGAAAATGAGACTCAAAGAGATTTTCCTAAGATCTTACAAGTAGTATATAATACAGTCAGAATTCGAAAACAAGACCTCTGACTCCAATGCTCTTTTCTTTTGTACCACCCTGATTCTGAGGTTCTGAGCTTAGAGATGTCCTTTTTCTCTTTTCAAGAGAGAATATCTTTGGGGAGAAGTCAGCAATCTTACAGTCCCGGGGCACTGTGCAAGTCGTAAATGACATTGCACAATTTGTTGGTAAATGAGAAGCATCCTAGGGGTGATAAGCTCCAATTTTCTGGGGAACAAAGGAAATAACTCACCAACTACATCTTGCATTCACACCCAAAATAACCTTGAATAATTATAATAGAGATACATCCCCAGATTTTATTTTTACATTTTCACATGGCTTAAAATTTTAGGTGCATTAAAGATTAGTTGTATTCATTGCATGTAAGAGGCCAAAGGGAATTCTGGTTTCTCCCATGATGTGTATTATGGTATTAGAGTGTTTGCTAACTCGTATTTCACCCTGACCTGCTTCTCTTGGACCGGACAGAAAGGACAGGGTGAGGATGTTGGCCTTTGATGTGTTCCAGCTTAATTCTTTCAGGTGTCATGGTGTTGTTTTTTGAGCATTGCAAAATGTCATGGTCAAAGCCAAGGGGCAGCTATCAAACCTATCCATTTGAATTAAAGAGTTACAACAGTCAAAGAATAAAATAGCCTGAGTTTCACAGGCTAAACTCAATCATTCTGTTCACACTATCTTTGCACCGGACATACTTATGGAAGATCCATTTAATATGACCTTATGATATTAGTCATTGATGACACTCCTGGCTAGAGACTGATAAAAAGTAGTTTAGAAAAGAATTGTGCTAATGGAAAATGGCAAAAGTTAGCATGATATAAAAAATGACACTTCCTATTTTTACCTCCCTCTATCTTCCTATGATCTTCTTAGCCTGGCATTCAAGGCCTTTTAAAATCTGGGGCTTTCTCGAGCTGACCTTTCCAGGTTATTTTCTCCCCTCTTCCCCTTCAGGGATCCTATGTTCCAACCCACCCGAATATTTGCCATCACTTAAAAATGCTCTGAATTTCCTTCCTTTGTTTTTTGTTTGTTTGTTTGTTTAGGTTATTACCATTATCAGAATTATATTACACCTCACTTCTTTAGCAAATGAGGATGGTGGACTTGATGGTCTTTAAAGGCCCTTCTGGCTCCAAGTATTGCAATCCTGTGACATAAAATTGATGTTTTCTACTTTTTTCTATTAGGTAGTAGAGAAGAACTCAGTAAATGTAAAATGATGATGTAATAGGGGTTTGAGAACTGACTGGCATGCAGGAGTTTATAGTTTACAAGGGCAGTTTTGAGAGCCATTTGGAACTATGGTAATCTCTGAACTGGAAGGCAGACTTAATTCATGCCTGGGAGTTCTTAAAGAGACATAGATAGTCTATGAAAGGACAGACTCAGAGGAAGGAATGAGGACCAAAAGAGCTGAACAGCATCAGTAGCTGTGGAGAGAATCCTGAGCCCTGCCAAGCATTTAACTTGCCAAATGGAATGAAATGGGGGTAGAGGAGCAACCGATGGAAAAAGAAGTTAAGAGGAAATGGAGCTTTTGTAAAGAAGGGGAAAAATAAGCAGTCATTAGACCCTGCAGGCCTTTCTGAACAACGGACTAACTCTGATGCTGTAGGATGGTTATGGGGACCTTTTCCAGGACTGAAGAAAGTTAACCCTGAAAAGTCTATTTTTTCCTCAACTTTCACTTCATGTTTCTATCTAGCAGAAGACACAATAGAATACTCAGTTCTTTAATCTCAATGTATCATGTGAACTCATTTTTCTCTTAAATATAAAAAGTCAAGGGTTAGCTAGAGATAAACAAAAAATTAAATTAGAGCAGAAATAAAGCTTATGTCTAAAACTTGGGAATTTTCCTAATTAGGGACTTTGACCTGATGTGATTGTATTAATAATTTTCTTTCTGTCATAAACACCATAAAATAAAGTTATTCAATGTGTCTTAGGACCACTGTATTACTCATATGCTTCCCTCCCAAAAAGGAAGTCTTTTAACAAATGTTTGTTGTTCAGTCATCTTTTCAGTTATGTTTGGCTCTTTATGACCCTGTTTCTGGTTTTCTTGGCAAAGATACTGGAGTGGTTTGCCATTTTATATGGTACTTAATTAAATCTCCATATAGAAAGGGGATGGGAAGGAGAAGGCAGTGACTAGGGAAAAGATCACACCTTAAACCATCTCTTCCCCTCCAAAAAAGAAAAAAATAGGCTAGGAAAGCCATTCCTCTCTGCTTCTATCCAGTAGAAAGATGGTACCAATGGACAGCTCTGTGGCTTCCATAGTAACACAATCCCTCCTAGGATCCTGACATCCAGAGAGGTAAGGAACTGTTTTCTGAGGCTGTTATTCCTCAGCTCTTCGGCCCCTCCATCTATCCTCTGACAAACTCTGTGCGTCCCTAGAACTCCTGGGCATGCCTGGCTGCCTTTCGGCTCAAAGAGAAACACAGTCCCAGATGGCCCTCAGGGATGAGAGGGAAAGTTTATTCTACTACTTATAGTATATCTGTCAGTTCTTAAACCGTTATTACACCTTTCTTCAAGGCACGCAACTTCTTCCATGATGAATTCTATAAATATTCCAATCCTCAGTGATCTTTCCCTTTTCTTTACCATAGAGGTTTGATGATGAATGAAAAACCTGGGGGCAAATGCCCTTGTCAATCTGCCATTGGGCAAGAAGGTGGGAGGGCCTAAAGTTCTATGAGTCTATCTTGCCACTGTGGAGGTGATATAGGTCCTGAAGGAGCATGGTGGGCTGGGAAACTGGCATACTGGGCACACTGATGATCGCCTAGCTTGATTTTTCTATGAAAAAATTGTACATAGCTGTGTGTAGATCTCTATACACATACAGGGATGTGCTAGTAAATGTTTAACAACCTGTTCTCAAAAAAGTAAGTAAGCATGACCCATTTTTATCTTTACTCTGCATTAGTAATATTATCTCCATCATTTTCTTCCATCTAAAGAGTCAACAAAACAATAAATCAAACCCTGATTTGTAACTTTGCTGATTTCTGAGATACAAATGTTCACATTGAAAATTTAACAACTGGCTTTTGAAAGTCTGTATATGAACTGGCTCCACCACACCCCTGGATAGGTGTATACATATGTATATGTATTCACACATACACACATCCATGTATGAGTGGGGGTAGATAGAGAGATAGATAGATAGATAGATAGATAGATAGATTGATAGATAGATATGGATATACGTGTATGTCTTTGTCAGTACTTTAAGGAAAATAGTGCCAAAGGACAAAAGTAGGAGGAGTTAATAGGATGGGAGGTAGGACATTTATCTGATTGGTAGAAACACCAGTACACATCCTAGACATAGGTGAATGATGACATCACCTACAAAGAACAAAGGAATGAGTCACTGCCAGTCACTTTATGACCAAGAGAGCTATAGATGGGACTTTGAAATTATTCCCAGACAGTCCTTTGATATTGGACACACATACAAAAGAGAAGGGATTGAGCCCTTGTTTGAAAGCTACATGTCTAGGATCCGGTTACTGAAAAGGACCAGGCACTTACAACATTTCTCTCTGCAGTCAATCAACTAACATTTATTAACCACCTAATATGTGTCAGGCACTCTGCTAAGTGATACAATATGAGTAAGAGGACTTCATTTTAACATAACAAATGCTTCAAGATCCCACATGATTTTGGTTGAACAGATATCATCTGATAGAGAAAATGACAAAAAGCCACCATAAACACAGTAATACTTTTTGAATGAAGTTGTATTCTAATTAATCAGATCTACATGCATTTTAAAAATAATTATCTATATTATTCATGAGACATTTATTCAGCTAACAGAAGTCATGCTTACTTATTGTACTGAGTCACACTGTATATTTTTAGAAAGCTAAATAAAGATAAAAATGGCAATCCTTGGTGTACATATAGATTTGTGCATGTTTTGTAATAAATCTAAGGCCCTCCAGTTGTCTGTGTCACAAAGACTGATAATCACTGGACTAGATACCCCCTGAGACCTCTTCCATCTTTAGCCTACATTCTCTATTTTACTAAAATCTCTCTCCCAGGTTTAACTCTATTCCCTAAGCTCTGAAAGCTCTAACATTCTGTGTCCTAGGTTCTAAGGTCTCTTCTAGCTACAACATTCTGTGTTTTAAGGGTCCTTTCAGTTCTGACATTCACTTAAACTGTATCAGTCTCAATTTCTTCATCTCCTAAAGAAAAAATTTGGATAATATAATCTTCAGTTCTCTTCCAGTTCTAAAACCAAGGGAGACCCTATTGGGAAAAAAATTCTGGGAAAAAGATTTTATGAATATTTTCTTCATCAGTTAGCAATGGAATGCCAGTGCATAAAAATGTTTATAAAAATTTTACAATAAAAAAGTTTGCTTCACACAGATGACCAATCATTTCCCGAATTAAAACACGATTGTGCATCAAGTTCTGTGTGTGTCTGTGTGTGTGTGTGTGTGTGTGTGAATTTTCACTGAACTTGATAGTTTGACAAAAATTTTAATTGAAACTAAAAAAGTAAATCCATAGTCCTTTTTCTCTTATATCTCTCTGTGGTATTCTCACTGAATATCCCTTCCTCTAACAGACCAGTGAATATGGGAATTGTGTAAAGGCAATTTTATTATTGATTTTTTATTAGAAGTAATGTTTCTTGTTTCAACAGCAAACTCTGCAGGAGGCCGTGGGTTTCTAGAGTCCACTGGGTAATTAAGACCAAGGTTATGAAAGTTGGAAGTTGCTTATTCCTTGTTTGTGATCCTGGTGATGACCATCCATTACTGATCAAGTGAAGTACAACTTCATAGCATCTTCCCTTTTGAATTTTTTGTTTTCGTCACTTTTAATTTCAGTAATTTGCAGTCTACAGTAATCAAAGCTTAGTTTACATAAGGTGAAAAATTTAGTCCTACTTACTGTTTCACTAAGAACTAAAGTCATTTCATAAATGATGATTAAAAACAACATCACCAGACAGAGCAGCTGATGCAAAGCAGAGGGGAAAGAAAGAAAGAAAGAAAGAAAGAAAGAAAGAAAGAAAGAAAGAAAGAAAGAAAGAAAGAAAGAAAGAAAGAGAAAAAATAAATGAAGGAAGGAAGAAAGAAAGGAAGGAAGGAAGGAAAGAAGAAAGAAAGAAAGAAAGAAAGAAAGAAAGAAAGAAAGAAAGAAAGAAAGAGAAAAAAGAAAGGAAGGAAGGAAGAAAGAAAGGAAGGAAGGAAGGAAAGAAGAAAGAAAGAAAGAAAGAAAGAAAGAAAGAAAGAAAGAAAGAAAGAAAGAAAGAAAGAAAGAAAGAAAGGAAGGAAGGAAGGAAGGAAGAAAGAAAGGAAGAAAGAAAGGAAGGAAGTAAGGAAGGAAGGAAGAAAGAAAGGAAGGAAGGAAGGAAGAAAGAAGGAAAAGAAGAAAGAAAAAGGAAGGAAGAAAGGAAGGAAGGAAGGGAAAGGAAGAAAAGAAGGAAGAAAGAAAGAAAGGAAGAAAGAAAGGAAAGAAGAAAGGAAGAAAGAAAGGAAGGAAGGAAGGAAGAAAAGGAAGGAGGGAGGAAGGAAGGAAGGAAGAAAGAAAGAAAGAAAAAAAGAAAGAAAGGAATAAAGGAATAAAGGAAGGAAGGAAGGAAGGAAGAAAAGGAGTGAGGAAGGGAGGGAGGGAAGGAGGGAGGGAGGAAAGAAGAGAGAGGAAGAAAGGAAGAAAGAAAGAAAAAATAAGAAAGGCAAACATATATATATAGACAGACACATGTGTACATAAATACACATATCATAAAAGTATTATAATTAATATTAATACACATAATTATGTGTATACATATAAGTACATATAATTAATGATTATTTATATCTTTATTATCATTATTGTTATTTACATTTTATATTGTATGTGTATGTGGTTGTTTGCATCCTATCTTCTTCATGAGTTCTTTGATTGTAGGAACCATATTTTTATCTTTCTTTGTATACTCAGTTCTCATCACAGTGCCAGGCATAATACATCAATCAATCAATCCTTATTAAGTATTTACTATGTGCTAGGCACTGTGCTAAGTGCTAGGGATACAAAAGAAATTTTTATAAAAGCAAAAGACAATCCTTGCCCACAAAGAGCTCACAATCTAATGGGGAAAGCAATATTGCAAGTATTTAATGAATGCTTCTTGACTAATTGACCGATTTTCCTCTGTTGACTTTCACTGTTTTATCTTAGGAGAACCTTGAATTTGGAGTATGTATTTAAATATATTAGGTCACCCACATCGAATTGGGGTGGCATGTGTTGTTAATGGTAGACCTCATCTGTAAAACAGTGATAAAAGAGAAAGAAATACAACACATGACCACTGTCACCTATCTGGATGTAATAAGATGATGAATGTAAAAGTGCTTTTGGAAAAGTAAAAAAAAAAAAACAAAAACCCTGCACAACACAAGGTGTTAGCGTGCAGCTTAAACTGTGTCATAAATGCGTTGGTGGGAGAGCAAATTGCTTTTGGTCATTTCTGCTGCCTTACTACACACCCTTCATCAACAAACCTCTATCATGTACATTTAGAGACTCATTAATGTAGCAAATATAATATGCATTCATTTGTGAGGTGGAAAATATTTGGAATAAAAATTGGTAAGGATGAGTTCCAAAGATTTAAGTTAAAAAGCAAATTTTGTATAGTAATTCCTATTTCTTTTTATCTGCATGGACTTTGGGGCCACATGGACCCATACTTAATTCCCTCCCTCCCTCCCTGACTCCTTTTCTTCCTTCCTTCCTTCCTTTATTCCTTCCTTTCTTTCTTTCTTTCTTCCTTCCTTCCTTCCTCCCTCCCTCCTTCCTACCCTCCTCCTTTTCTTCCTTCCTTCCTTTATTCCTTCCTTTCTTTCTTCCTTCCTTTCTTCCTTCCTTTCTATCCAGTCTATCCAGTGTGATCTTTTTGCTGTTCCTCCATATCCAACCTGGGACACTGAATACTTAGTAGCTGTGTGACCCTAGGCAAGTCACTTAACCCCATTTGGCTCACCAAAATGAACAAACAAAAAAAAACAAAATTACAATCTCTACTCCCTACTTATTACCTTGAGGACCCTGGTGGAGTCCCTTTACCTTTTAGATCTGAGTACCTTTCCAGTTCTAACACTAGGATTCTTTGATCCTAAGTCAGTTAAACTTTCTGGGTCATCTAAAAAATAAGGGAGTTGGTCTAGATCGGAGGTTCTCAGTGTAGAATATGTGGATCACTATCATATAGAAACATTTCAGGTGTTCTGTGAACTTAGATGGCAAAAAAAAATTCCATCCTGATTTTCACTTACCTTAGATTCCCTTTGAATATCTATGTACTTTATTTTAAAATTATTTAAAAAAAACAGGATTCTGATAGGGGATACATAGATTTCCTTAGGCTGCCAAAGTTGTTCATGAAACAGGAAAAAAAAAAGAAAAAAGTTAAGAACCCTTAGTATAGATGGTTTCTATTTTTTTTTGGCTTTTAATATTCCACATCCCAGCATTCTCTGTTCTTGGATCCTTTGAAGCTCTAATGTTATATATTTCAAATTTGTCCTTCTAAAGGTCTTTCCAGATATGACATTCTGTTTTGCTAGGTCACTTCTACCTGTGACATTCTTTAATTCTATGAATTCATGGGAACTAGAATTAAGTCATAAAATTAAAGTTAGACATTGGAACTAGCTGTTGCCTGGACAATGAAGCTGCCTTTTTCCAATGAGGGAAACAAGCTGCAAGAGTCTGATTTATTATTAATGGTCATAATTAATAATATTATTTATAAAGAGCCTTCTCCTGCAGCTCTCAGCACACTACACAGATTAAAAAATCATGAAATAAATATGAAAAAAGGATAAAATATTAAAAGGCTTAAAGAGGTAACTCAATGTCTCCCACAAGGGGAGCAATACTGAGCCAGGACGGGACAAAGTATAAAAGGTGAATGGTCAACAGCATAAGCACTTCCTTTAACTGAATCATTGTGTAACTGAGGAAAGATGAGACTAGTTTTTTTTTATCATAGGAATATAAAGCAACAGGGCTGTAAAAGAGATATTTCTAAAGCACACATTTTATTTCATCCTCTGCTCCAGGCTTCTCAATATATCTTCGTAATGTAATCTAGCCTCACCTCTATTTTGGAATATTAACATACAATAGGATTTGTCCTTAGGCCAAATAGCTTTAAGTCCTAAAACCAGGATACCCTTGAGTCCTTGCCACTTAAAGAAGCAACGTATTTAGATTAACTCTCCTCTTTTTTTAATGGAGAAAACAGAGAATCAGAGTGTGCAAGGGACTTATCTAGGGTCACGTTGTCTACTGTTGGCAATAGTATCATGGCCTAGATGATGTTAGATAATTCATCTCTTAGGAACGACCTAAGCATGAGAAAATGGAGTAAATTTTGAACAATGAACCTGGAATTAAAAGCACAGACTTTAGCCCTAGTTTTGCTGCTTAATGATCACAAAAATCTCAACCTCAGCTTCCTCATCTGCAAAATGGGGATAACTAGCACTTGCACATCATCGTATTGTGCTATGGGAAGTACTTTGTATACTTTAATGTGGTTATAGAAACAAGTTCATGTAATTGTCATTCTTATTGTCTGCATATTTCAAAAAATACAGGAATAGAGGGAATGGAACAAGCGATTAAAATGAGACATCCCTACCAAATATGCCAGCTACCTCTGCCTTTTGAAATCATACCCTTCCATCCAGAACAAACTCAAAAGACACTTCCTCTCTAACTCCTTCCCTGACATACACATATACAGCTCCAACGTTAGAAATGCATTTCCTTGGACCTCCCATAGCACTTGGAACTTAGGTTGATTTCAATTGCATATCTATTTGGTTATGGATGGCATTACCCTCCCGAGCTGGAAGGACAAAACATATGTCTTATTCATCTCTGTATTAGCCTAATGCAGTGCTCTGTACACATTAGACATGTTTCACCTCTTTCTTAAGGATTTATAATCAAATCAACATTATCTTTGTTATTGTGAAGGGCATGGTAGTCTGTTGGTCTATGTTTCTGCAGAGAATCCCTGTGCTTCTTATCTTGAGGTGGCCTAGGCAAAAGTTTACTTCTCTGACTACCACTATTTGCACCTTGTTACACACCCCTGTTACCCTTATCCCTCTGGTGTCCCTATCCCACTCTTCCCAAACCTTCCATTTCTTTAGGTGCTGGTCCCTCTCTTGTGTATATCCCTTTACAAGGTTGTACCAGGGTGAGTATTTGCATTGAGACACAATGTGGTACCTAAAGGTACTGGGCTACCCTGGTCTGGTGAACTGCCTTTGAAACATGTGACCATTTAACTCTTCAGTGCCCAAGGCAATTCTGTAAAGTGATATGATAGACAAATTGCTGATATAAATAAGGAGAAAGAATTTCTATGTAAGGAGTTCTTCACACAGATAATTTCTAAGACTACCAATCTCGCCTTTACCTCCTCTCCCCAAAATGTATTCACTGCCTACAGGAAAATAAAAATAAAAATGAATAAATAAATAGCCACATGCATATAGAATGCAAAAGCAACTTACCACTGATTTCATTTAGTTTATTGCTATGGCTGTTTTTAATAGAGGATTAATGTTCAGCTTGTATACTTAAAATTAAGGAAAAGAAATAAAACATTTGATTCAATAAATACCGGAAATGATAATAAGAAGAAATCTCTTGGAAATGAGTTCCTATGCATCTTAACAATGAGGATCGGGTTGGTAAATAAAGACCTAACACTTAAATCCCTACTGAGAATGTCTGTAACTTATAACCCTAAGGAGTAGATTGAAAGTTAAGTGAATTTCTCAGGGTCACACCACTAGTTACTGTTTGAAAAATCAAATGGAATACAAATTTAACAACTCAAAGTGCTGTTCTTTCTACTGTCCCACACTGTTTCATGTATGCACACTTTGCAATCATCTGCCTGACACAGGAGACAGAGGCACAGGACCTCCCAGCAAGGCACTCAAAAAATGCACTGAGCTCTATAAGCAAAGCAGAATTGAAGTAGCTCAAAAGAAAGGTGAGATATACAAACTTAGAGATATCTCCCCTCCAAATGTTCATATGGACCATTTGTGCCTGACCTGTGATAGATTGTTCTGAGCTTGTATTGGTCTAATCAGCCACAGTTGAGCAAATTGTACCTTGACTCCAGCATAGTGACATCATTTTGGTCCTCTTCAAGAAAGAAGGACAAGGACAATGGCCAACCCGCACAGAGTGCAATCCATGACAATGGCCCTGTAGATTTTATTTTGGGTTCCATGGGAAAGGGAATAAACATTTATATCACACCTACTATGTGCCGGGCACTGTGCTCAGTACTTTACAATATTATCTCAGTTGATTTGTAAGACTCAAGAAGCTAGATTGAGGAAGGTACCAAGTGTGGAGAAAAAAGCGGATTTCCTTTCTGACTTGAAATTCAAGTCCATAAATTATCTATCTATCTATCTGTCTGTCTGTCTCTGTCCATCTATCTATCTACCTATCTCTCTAGAGAATGCATACATACAGATAAATATGCACACACATACATATGTATAGATTGTGTGTGTGCTTTATGCATCTGTGTGTATATATATCGATATGATATGTGTATACATATATGTGCATATGTATTTCTGTATATACATACACATATATGCAGACTATATATACAAATATACAAAGAGAGAGCCTGAACATGGTATGGATCCTCCATTCTTACTCTCTGGACTGGTTCGCTTTCCCGAATTCTCCTTCTAGATTCTAGGAATAACTGACATGTACATATAGGATTACACTCCTATTATATGCCACTCTACGTTCTGAGGTCCAGCTGATGTGCCTACCATCTACAAAAACAATCTAGTCAGAATATACCATTAACTCTAATATAGAATATTCATTGAATGATAAATAAGAAGCAATAATGATCACGGCTATTACTAAGTAGAAGACAAGAGAAATAATATTCACATTATAACAGTGAATCAATAAAAATGGGTCCTATCTATCTACCAATGAACACAGTATCTGAGAGAGGGAATGAGAGAAACAGAGAGAGAGAGACAGACAGAGAGAGAGAGAGAGAGAGAGACAGAGAGAGAGAGACAGAGAGAGACAGAGAGAGAGAGAGACAGAGAGAGAGAGAGACAGAGAGACAGAGAGACAGAGAGAGACAGAGAGACAGAGACAGAGACAGAGAGACAGAGAGAGAGAGAGAGAGAGAGAGAGAGACAGAGAGAGACAGAGAGACAGAGAGAGACAGAGACAGAGACAAAGACAGAGAGACAGAGAGGATATAAGGTTAAAGAAATCTAGTAGGGAGGCACAAAAATGGGTAAATCCATTTTCCTCAGCCAATCTTCAATTCTAGACTTCAGGCTTTGATGACTTCGATCTCTTTTGGAAGAATCTGTACCAAACTGAGGGCAAGTAGCAAAGAATATATGGAAAGCTACTGTAAAAATATTGTTAGATGTGCTGAGACTAAGGATAAGTTGAGACTGAGAGAGAAAACTAAGGATAATAAAATACACTTCTTTTTTCTATATAATGTGCATAAGAAGGGAATCAAAAGGAGACAGAATTTGTACTCACAGTGAATGGCAGTTGATAACTGATACCAAAGCAAAGACAGAGTCACTTAGTTCATCTTTTGCTCCTGTTTTTCCTCCCAAAGATAATGGCATCTGCACCAGAAAAAGACAGGACCAGAATCATTAACAGGGAGAAGGCAAGGGAGAACTGAGCTACATTTGAAGAATAAGTAATTTCTTCTATGAATGGTTTCTTTGGATACTGAAAGAACCAGTAGATGTAATTGATCAGCCACAATCACTGATATTTTAAAAACCATGGGAAGTGAGAGCATTTCCATGGGCTGTGTGAGGAATAAATAGTTCCATTTTCAAAAATGGAAGAGAACAGCATCTGCAAAGTATAGAACCACAAGCTTGACTTTCATTCCTGGGAAATTCTAGAAGAGTTCATTAGAAGAATGATTAGTGTTTGTCTAGAAACAGGTAGCCATGGGCCAATGTGGTTTTATTTGGAACAGATCATATCAAAACAAACTTCATTTTACTTTTCACCAGATTTACTACATTGCTATATCAAGGAGATGGAGTAATTATAGTTTACCTAGATTTCAACAGAGCATTTGATAGAATATTTCATAGGATCTTAGATTTAGATATAGAAGGGAACTTCAAAGTCACATCATTTAATCTCAGAATTTTATAAAAGAGGAAACTGATCTGTAGAGGTATCACATCATATCCAAAGTAATATAGATGACATATAGCAGAGTCAGGATTCAAATTGAATGTCCTCTGGGGAAAAATATAGATATGTAATTAGATGAAAATAAAATTAGAGGGATTTCAAACTGGTTTGAATGACCATACTCAAAAAGTACTCTTGTTTAGTTTTTGATTGTCACTTTAGCAAGTCTCCAGTGGCGTTCCCCAGAGAATTATTTTTGACCTTGTGCTGTTTGACAATTTTAATCAATGACTTTTATGAAAATATAACTGGAATGCTTATTAAATTTGCAGATGTCAGAAAACTAGGAGGAACTGCTAACACAATGGATGACAGAGTAAATATTCACAAAAGATCTTAGGTTAGGACACTGGGCTGAATCTCATAAGATGAAGTTTTATAGTGATAAATGTCTTACACTTAGGTTCTTAGAATGAACTTCATAAATCCTGTATGAATGAGCCATGATCACAGTTGTCAGAAAAACAAACATCTATGGTATAATTTATGGGACTACAAGCTCCATATGAGTCAACAAAGATGGCAGCCAAAAAGTGAATGTCATCTTGGGCCTAATTAAGAGAAGCACATATTCTGGGAATGGGGAGTTCTGTATTTGAGAATAGAACTAGAATACCATATTAAGTTTTGTGCATAATAGTTTAGTATACACAATAATTAGTTGGAAAGAATCCAGAAAAGGGAATTCAGGATGGTGAAAGGCTTTCAATCTATATCATATGAAAATCAGTTGATGGTGCAGGAAATGTTTAATACAGAGAAGAGAAGGCTTAGTGGTGATATTTTTACTTTGTTCAAATATCTAAAGGACTACTATGTGGAAGGATTTTAAAAATGTTCTGCTTGGCCTCAGAGGTTAGAACTACTTGTATGAGTTCATCTTAATGGGAAGATTCTAGCATTAAGAGAAATCAAGAAAAGCTTCTTGTTGATTAGGGCAAGATTACAGAATGACAAATAGGGAATGAGGAATGTTGAGGAATAATATAGCTTGTCTAGAATATAGAAGGTATGAAGAAAATTGTTTACAGAGAAGATGGAGAAGTAAAGTGGAAACAGACAATGGAATGTTTTGATGGCATGATGTATGATGGATAGTGAACATATTTTCTAAAAGGTGGAGTAGGTGGATAAGGTTTCTCCACCCAAATGCATAGGTCTACTCATGAATCTAAGCTTATGGTTTGATAGCAGCCATAGCATGATGACCTCTATGCTACCAATATTCTCTCCTAGGATACACACTAATGAGTCTTAGCCCCAAGCCTTCAAACAAGACTCCCAAAGCGCCTTCCTGGTATTATGTGAGCTCAATTCACATACATAAAGAAGTACCTAGTAATGTTCACAAGACTCCTCTTCATGATGCAATCAGCTTCCATTTGGAGACTATTCCAGGTGTTCACATAAAGTGGAAATGTCTCATTTCTGAAAAGCAGCATTAATTAGGTTTCTAGTCTCTTCACAGATGGGCTGATTTGAGGTGTTTCTCACAGCTGCAGACCTCCACAATTCTATCCTCCCCACTGTGGTCCATCATAGAAATGTCCTTATGTTCTCTTTCCATGATCTCTACTTTGTAAATAGAATGACTGGAATTCTGGATGAAATCTGTTTCAGATCCTCATCTTCTTTCTTCAGCAAGAAAGGCAAAAGGGCTCAATAGATATTGGAGAAGTCTAGTTGCAACCACCATGACTGCAGGGTAATTTAAAAAGTGTGGACCAGCTTAAGAGACATATAAATAAAATAAAACTCAGGGCAGTAGGAATGTGAGCAAACAATGTCAGAACAGGATCATTTAGGCTCTAGAGTCACAGAGTTTAAATTGAAAGGGTTGAGTTATTATAATCAGAAAAGGCAGTCTAACGGCTTTCATTTTTTGCCTCTCATATTCCAGCTAAGGTCACATTGCCTTTTTGATTACCATGCCATGCAAATGAATCATCTAGAGCTTGTGGTCCATGAAAACTCTACTATTTTTCACATGAAGGAGGGACCATAAGTCCTTAAAAATACATCAGTAAAATATCTTGTTTAGTCATATTTGTTCTATCCTATACTTGTGCAATTGACTAATTTTAAACCTAGAGTGTAGGAATTGGTTTATATTTATTAAATTACTACTTACGAGATTGGGCTGATTATTCTATTTTGTCATGATCTCTTTATATTCAGATTCTGTCATCCAAAATATCCCTCCCCATATTCTATCACCTCATAGTGATTGGCTCCAGAAGGCAGAACTGAGAGAAATTGGTAGAAGTTGTCAAGAGAACATTGGAGGTTTCCATAAGTTGACTACACTTCTCTGGATGGGGGGGTGTATCCCAACCATCTATGGAGGTCTTTAAAAAGAGTTTGTAAAGCCTCTTGTCAGAATAGAGGAAATTCCATGATTTGCAAAAATGATAATTGATGTCTCCTGAAATTCTTAATTTCCACGATTGTAATTCTCATCATAGTTTGAGTGCGTTTTTTGGTCCTGCTGTAATATTTGGGGCCTCCACTTAAATTGGGAAAATGTGTGATAAGAACATACAAGTCGTAAAAGTAGTAGGATGGTTTGAAAACCTATAGTTTGGCTCCAAGAGTATAACATGCCAGGAAAGATGAGAACTTTCATGGTGACCAGTGCCACCGGCTCCCGGGGTTGTTGTGATTATCAAATGAGAAACTATCTGTAAAGTATTTTGCAAACCTTAAAATGCTAACTATTGCATTTATTTGTTCATTTTACCTAAGGCATTACAATTAGTGAATAACAGAAATGTGGGTTTTGCTCTCATCCCTACCTCCCATAATAATGTTCCTCATTTTGTGATGAAATTGACTGAGATTTCCATAGAAAGACCAAAAGGTACTTGGGTAGGAACCTTGGCATAACATTTTGGAAGGATGCGATTACAGATCTGTGTTGGTAAACAAAATGGGCTCTTAGCACTCAGTTCAACCAAGTGCCCTTGAAGGGTTTGGCCTTTGTTTCCTCAATTAGATTTGGTGGTCCTTAGTGACCTCCTTGCCCCAGGGGAGGGCCTAGTTTACACATGAGTCTGAGTGACATGTTTGGGATTTCAGAGGCTTTTAGACTATGTGGGTTTAAGTTGCCTCTTTGTGACAATTCTAGGTCATGTGGGGGAGTTGCATGTGTGACTCACCCTTGACCCTTAAAAAGATATAAAACCAGGGGTTGGCGTTCTCTTTTTCAGAGCTCTTACCCACAGCCATGGTGGTACATGTGACTCTGGGACAGCCCTTGTTATGAGCTCCCAGGCTGAACCTAGATGTTGGTAACTATGAATTGTATTTGGTCTGTCTGTCGATGTTTGTAATTTGTTTGTATTTGCCACAAAGTTCAGGGAGCTGGCTTTTTCCCCTGAACTAAGTAAATGGTATTTGTACGCTGAATTAAAGTAACCTTGTCAACCGCTTAACATTGCTTTCCTTAGTGAAGCAGATCAAAAGAACCTGGGCTTTTGCAGCATGCTGGTAGTATGCTTGTTGTTGTTCTTGTGTTTGTCTTTCACCCCCACAACAGCTGCTAGCTAGATTGTTGAAATAAGATCTTCCCTGCCCATTAATCCCATTAACAGGTCTCTGGTGGAGCTTGTTAAGGGATGCTTGATTAGGAGAGGCCCGTTTGTAGGAAGGCTCACACTCTTTTGCTAATTAAGTCACAAAGGTTGTGAAGCCCTGGGGCTCTAAAAAGGGTATGGATATTCTGAGGGTAGTTGCAGGAGGAGAGAACATAGGCAAGCGGACAGCCAGGATTTATGACTGAGTGTTTGTGGGAAGACCCCAACAGAGGGGAGGGTTATGGGATGGCTTGGCTCCCTGCTGTGATATTGTGGTTTAAGTTCCTTGCTGTTATGATAAAGTGGGCTTACTGGTTTGTTGCTGTTATGTTGGATTGGAGTTATTGGTTTGGGGATTTGATCCTCTCGTGTTTAAATAAATGTTTTACTTCTTTTGCCTTCTATAGGGAGAGTTGTCTCATGTTCTGCAATACAGAAATATACAGGCATATTCATGGTCACTATCAATATAGTGACACTTGTCTTACTGATACAAAGTAACAGAAAATAACCCTAAATACTTAATATTTCTTCAAAAAACACAATCTATCCAACGATCTTGTTTCCATAGTAAATTTTTATTCTTCCACAAGTTAGAATCCTGTTTTTAATAAAGCACTAGGCAGACTATTTAGGGAAAAAAATCAAGATAAGACAGAAAGAGATCAAACCTGCCATTTGAAGCCAATGAACTGGCAGTTTCCCTCTTTAACTCTGCTTAATGTTATTGAGACCTTGTAACTGTCTTCGCATGTCCCTCAGAGAAGACAAAGGAAGAGATTACCATGTCTGAGGAACCAAAAGTAGCCAGCCATTGAAGCAGAAAAGAATCCCAAATCATACTCTTTACTGCTGAACACAGCAAAATACAACAATATTGCATTAGATTTCTGTCTCATCCAGGTTGGTGAGATTTTATGGTGTGCATACCTCATTTGGTATCACAAAGGTGCCGAAAGTTCATGGATGCTGAGAGATAAGAGAAGCAATGAAAAAACACACTGAAATATCTCATATTTATGCAGCAGTTTTCTTTTCAGGAATTCTTTTAACGCTTCAAGGGATCATGGACTTTTAGAGCTGAAAAGAACTATGTGTGGAACATAGTATATGGAATGTGAAATGTTAAAGTTTGAAGGGACGATCAAGATCAACCAGTTCAATCTATTCATTTTCTGTAAGGGAATAAAATGTGGCCCAGAAAGAAGATTGCTTTGATTGCCCAATGGATATGGCACTGGACTTGGGGATGGCAAGACAGCCCAGACACTTGTTAGCTTGTGTGACCCTGGGCAAGTTGCTTCACCTCTGCCTGACTCAGTTTCCCCATCTGTAAAATGAAGTTAATGATAACACCAACCTCCCTCCAGGATGGTTGTGAATATCAGATATGATAAATTATATAAAATATTTAACAAAAGGTAAAGTATTCTATAAATGTTAGTTATTTTACTGATTTGTTCATTTCACCCAAGGTCCCACAGAGGTGTGGGTTTTGCTCCTATCCTTACCTCTTGAAAGGTTCATTTGCCATGGAATTTTCAGAAATTTCTGTAGAACAAGACAGAAGTCATAGGGGTTAGAACCTTGGCATACAATTAAGAAAGGTTGCCAGCTCATTTCCTAAGTGGTCCTGGGCCAATATTAAAGAGCCCTCATCAAAGTCATGTGATCTTTTTATGCCCTGTTAATAACCTTTTCTTGTGAGTTGAGGTGAGGTTACCATAGATGTGATGGAACCTATGGATTGTGTGAACAGTATAAGGTATGTCTATTTGGAGGAGTGTGTCAGGGGTGGGGGGTGGGACTCAGCACATGTTTTACTGGCATA
This sequence comes from Trichosurus vulpecula, assembly GCF_011100635.1. Taxonomy (NCBI): domain Eukaryota; kingdom Metazoa; phylum Chordata; class Mammalia; order Diprotodontia; family Phalangeridae; genus Trichosurus; species Trichosurus vulpecula. The sequence continues at coordinate 374,652,097 of NC_050575.1, read as the reverse complement.
CAAGATATCAGATGAAGAACTTTTCTTTATCCATGCATACCAACCCCTGTTCTGCAACTTAGAGTCTCAGAGACTTAGCTCAGAGAGCACCGAGAGGTTTAAAAAGTTAACTAGGGACACACAACCAATATGTATGAAAGGCAGGACTTGAACCCAGGTCTTCCCATCTCAGAAACTGGGTCTTACTACATTGCCACTCCAGTGGCAGGTCATCAGTGAACAGAATGCTATGGCTGCACCTGAAATCAGGAAGACCTGTTTTTAAATCCAGCCTCCGATACTTCTTAGTTGTGTGACCCTGGTCAAGCCACTTAAACTCTCTTTGACTCGATTTCAGCAACTGTAAAATGGGGATACTAATAGCACCTACTTTAAAGGATAGTGTGATTCAATGTATTATTTGTAAAAAGTGCTTGGCACAGTACTTGGCACATAGCAGCAGGTGCTGTACATCTGCTTATTCCCTTCCCCTCCTAGTGTAGAAGCACATACATATTTTATCCAGTATCAAAATAATGAAAAAAGAATATCAGAACTGAGAAGTCATAACAGCAAAAGCTTGTATTTATTACATAATACTTTATGGATGACAGGACACATTCCTCATAACTCATATACATCCTTCAGGTGAGGGAACTGAAGGTCAGACTTGCCCACAGTCAGGAGTTGTTCTTTATCCCAGTTCAGACACTAAGGTGCTACATGATTTGGGGCACCTGGCTTCCTCCTTCTGTCCCATGGCTCCCTATTGCAGAGCCAGGGTTTCAACCCAAGTCTCCTGTGTGTGAGTGTGTGTGTCTGGAGAGAGGGACACAGAGAGAGAGAGAGAAAAAGACTGGACCTATGACATCCTGAATGGAGAAACTATTTTGACTGATATAAGTTGGTAACTTCTCTGCAACATGCATTTATAGAAAGTAGTCTAGAGACTAGAGAAGTTATCCAAGGTTGCACAAAGAGGAGGTGTCAAGAGGAAGGGCTTAAATGCTGGTCTTCCTGGTTTTGAGGCCAGCTCTCTAGCAATTGCACATGATGTCTCTCATTGTTTCTCTCTCTCTCTCTCTCCCTCTCTCTCTCTCTCTCTCTCTCTCTCTCTCTCTCTCTCTCTGTCTCTCTCTGTCTTTGTCTCTCTCTGTCTCTGCCTCATTCTCTGTCACTGTCTCTGTCTCTCTATCTCATTCTTTCTCTCTCTCTCTCTCTCTCTCTCTCTCTCTCTCTCTCTCTCTCTCTCTCTCTCTCTCTCTCTCTCCCTGCAAAAGCATTATCAGTTGCTTAATTTTTTTTCCACTGCATTCTAAGGACCCTGGGACCTGTCCATCCATCTGGCAGCTGAACCTTCCTATGTGTACCATCTGCCCCATAAGAACAAGAGTTTAATTTCTTGCTATTCTATTTGTATTCTGAGAACTTAATAGAGTGCTTGACACATAGTAAGTTCTTAATAAATACATTTAAAATACTTCATTCATGTATTCAATAGGCAAAGGAGAATTACAACTTTTATTATTCTAGTCTTTTGTTTTCTGACAAAACTACAAATTTCAGTCTGTAATGTGTAAGCTATGTGAAAATTGATTTTTCCGCTAAGTCTGCCACTGATGTGGTCCCCTCCACTGTGATTCTGAGGCTCTATATATACTCAAGGTGGCCAAGGCCAGGGGCATGTGCCAATAATAAAAGTTGTAAGTTGATTGGGGTGTGTGATGTATGGAAAGCTTGTCATTTTTGAGACATTGTGGTAATACAGTGTTATTCGGATACTTCGATTTCTAAACCAAAATACATAAAAATAAATCAGGCAGCGAAGGCATCATTCCCCTATTATTCAGAGGTGGTTTGGCATCATGGAGAGATGACTGGACAAGAAGTTCAGAAACCTGAACTCTAGTTCCAACTCATCTATAAACTTTCTGAATTACCTTGGATAAGTCATTTCATGTTGGATGGAAAGAATTGATGAGGTCGGGACAGGAAGAAGAATTTGGAGGGGACATGATGCCTGCTTTTGACTAATTGAAGGACTACTAGGTAGAATTGAGTTTAGTGCTGTGCCTTTTCTCTTGGAGGCATACCAAGAAGTAACAGGTGGAAATGATAAAAAGGTGGACTTAGAGGCAATGTGAGAAAATAAAAAGAAAATAAAATTTACTAATGATTAGAGATAACCATAAGTGGAATGTGTAGCTCCTGGAAGTTGTGAGTTCTAGTTCTTTTGAGACCTTTCAGCAAAAGCTGAATGACCACTTGTCAGGGATGTTGTCATGGGAATGTTTGGTCATGTAAGGCCTGGACTATGAAGCTTGTGAGGTTTCTCACAAGTCAGAAATGCTTTAAGTATAATTACACCAATCTGAACTTCATTTCCCAATCCGAACGTCATTTCCTTGTCTGGAAAAAGGAGGCAATTTCTTTTTCCTTTCTTGTCTCACACTGTTTGTGAGGCTCAAATGAGCTAGTGAATTAGAAAGTACTTAGAGAATTTTATACATAAATCTTATGAATTACTTTCTTGATATCCTGGGACTTAAGCAGTAGTTTGAAGGGTAAAATGGGATTCAAGCATACCCCAGAGACATTGTAGGTTTGGTCCCAGACATCCTTAATAAAACAAATACCGGGATAAAACCAGTCACACATTTTCTTTTTGTTTCCCAGTGTGTATGAGTTATGTTTACCCTGTGCCGTAATCTAGTAAGGGTGAAATGCTATTATGTCTTTAAAAAGTGCATAGTTTAATTAAAAATACTTTATCACAAAAATGCTAATGATGATTTAAGCCTTCAGCAAATTGTAGTCTTTTTGCCTGGGGAGGTCATGCCTCAATGTTGATGGCTGCTGGTTGATCAGGGTGCTGGTTTCTGCAAGTTGGGGTGGCTGTGGCAATTTCTTAAAATAAGACAACAATGTTTTCTGGATCAATTGACCCTTTCATTTGAACACTTAGAGGCCATTGTAGGTAATTAATTGGCCTAATTTCAATATTGTTGTATCTCAGGGAATAGAGAGGCCTAAGGAGAAAGAGAGAGATGGGGGAATAAGAGGTTGGTGGAGCAGCCAGAACATAGACATTTACAGATTAAGTTTGCTTTCTTAATATGGACACAGTTCATGGTGCCCCAAAACAATTATGAAAGTACCACCAAAATCACTGATCACAGATCTCCATAAGAGATATAGTAATAATAATAAAGTATGAAATATTCTGAGAATTACCAAAAGCGATGCAGAGATGCGATATGAGCATATACTGTTGGGAAAATGTTACCGAGAGACTTGCTCAATGCAAGGTTGCCACAAACCTTCAATTTATAATACACACACACACACACATATACAGATGTGTGTGTGTGAATGTGTGTATCTGCAAAGGAAACAAAATTCATAAAGCAAAGTACAATAAAATGAGGTATGTCTGTAGATTCATTCACCACAGTATTTGATTTGGAGATTTTATCATCACCATCATTGTTACATCTTTTCCTGTAGAGGAGTCAAAATAGAATAGGAAGAAATTAGCAGAGATTAGAGAATACTGGGAGACTGGAAGAAAACAAAAATCACTGGATTTGTGATTTGTAGCTGCTGGGTTGATTTGCTGATTCTGTCACCTGTGTGACCTGGCACAACTCATTTAATATCTCTATGATTCAGTTTACTTCTGTACAAAATGAAGGGGTTGGCTAGATGACATCTCACTTTCTGTCTAGTGCTAAAATCCTATGGGATACTTCCTAGGAATGTAATGGGATAAATGCTACCTTTGTATTTAAATTATTTCACTTTTTTGATATATTGTTCCTGTTGGTATATAGAAAATAAATCCACATAATTTTATTTAGCTTGTATCTTTTTTTTCCTCCTTCTCTTCCTTCTCTTCTTCCTCTCCTTCCTCCTCCTCTTTCTCCCCTTCTTCCTTCTCCTTCTCTTCCTCCTCCTGATCCTCCTCTTCCTCTTCTTCCTCCCATAAACATCACTGAATTAGGAAAACTCAGATCTTAACTATCTAGATATGTCCTTTTGGACAAGATTATTTGCCCTTTACGAGTCTCAATTTCTGAAGCTATGATTTTAGAGGATAAGACAAGATTTTTGTACCTTCTGGATGTGATAGTCCATGTTCTTAGGTTCCTTCTAGCTCTAATATTTTAAAAATTCCCAGTTAGTTCAAAGAATGATATTCTATTTTTACATTCTGTATTTTATTTTTAAAGATTTCTTCTATCTCTAATCTCCTACTGTATGTAATAATATTATATATTCTTAGATTCCTTACCATTCTATGTTTTGAGTTCCCAAATAGTTAAAAGAATTTCTATTTTCTAAGGTCTCTTGCAGCTCTACTGTGTTCTAATATTCTGTATTGTAACTTTCCTTTCATCTCTAAGAATATTTATTTTCTAATTTTATATTCTAAAGACCTTCTTCCTGCTCTGACATTCTTTAACAAAATATCATGTTGAGACCTATTTGCATGCCAGATTCATGCTTAGGGTTCTACAGTTGATTACAAAGGAAACCCTCTGCTCAGAACTAACACCAGGTTTTGGCCTTAACAATATTTTCACTGCCAAGTTTAAAACTCTGGAGAGAAGAGTATATAATTTCAGCACTAATATAACCTAAGAAGTAACTGAACAATGCCACTTCTTCTCCCATACCTGAAGATCATTATTTTTAGGTTTATGGAGAAAGTGAGTTTTTGGTTCTAACTGAAAATGTACCTTTTGAAAGGCACAGAAAATTGTTGTATTTAAACTGTTGGGATGTAGGACTTTTATATATAACAAAGCAACAATAAAACTATTGTCATGTACTAAGAATTGCTCCTTTGGGCATGAAAGCAGCACTATAATCAAGATGACTAAGTAAGAGGGAAGGTAGGGGAAAACTATTCTCTTGCTTGGGTGCTGATTCTCAAGAATGAAAAGGAGAACCACTAGAAAACTGTTAGAAGTGTGCTCAGTCAGCAGAGTTTGTTGCCAGGTTTCAGCATCAAATGTAATCTTTTGTTATCCAAGTTGTGGAGTGCGTCCTTTTGATTATCCCTTGCCTCTGTCCAAAGACAGAGATCTATGGATCCTCCATAAATGTCCCTATACCTCCCTTATACAACCCTATATACTCAGGAACATTCAGGTGAGAGAAGACTCCTTATGGTTAAGTCCATTGGTAGAAAATATTAGAAATGTGAATATGCTTATTGTTGTGCAAGAAAGGATGGAATCCTCTCACTATAAGAGATGGAGAAGTCCCATAGTTGTACCACCTCATTCAAGTCTTATACCTAAATATTTTAACCACAAAAGGGGAGGGTAATGCTATCTTAGAGTGGAGGGTGGTATGTTTTTTCAGCATGAGAGAGTGTCATGGCATTTCAACTGCACTATGCCTTGATCATGCTGCTTTGGAGTTTGATGTTCACCTCTAGGACCACATTTGCAAGGATATTTGTAATGTAGACCATATTCAGAAAAAGGTAGTCAGGATGAAAAAGTTTTGCAGACCTTTTCATAGAGCATTGGTTGAAAGAATGAGGAATGTTTAGCTCAGAGAAGATTAAAGATATTATAGTTGTCTTTGAGTATCTAAAGGTTTGTCATATGGGAAAAAAAAACAAAGCAAAACAAAAAAAAAGCCAAAGCTATATGTATTTTCTTGATCCTAGAAGAAAGAAGTATCATTAATAAGTAAAAGTTAAAGGGAGACATTCCAGTTCAATATAAAGAAAATCTTTGTAACAATTAGAGCTATTAAAAAATAAAATAAACTGCCTATAGCAATAATAAGATGGTTTTCATTACAGCTCATTAAAAAGAAAATGTAGAAATAGAAACATTTTGAGTAAATTTTGTTGAGAAGCCTTCTATTTGTTTGCCAATTGAACTATAAGACCTTCAAAATCTGAGAGTCTAAAGCTGTATAATCAAGAACCAGCTATTATGCTCCAATAACTTGCCTCAGAACACTCAAGTAAAAATCTCAGGCCAGGCGATCATCAGCATCAGGGTTGAATCTGCCATTTCTCCAGTCTACAGGAGTTATAACCTAGTTGCTAATTATTTTTATAGGACAGCACAGTGGGCATAAATGGCCCCAGTAACGTTCTGTTTATTGCCATTGCTCCGTGCTCAGTATTTTTTTTCTTAAATCCATTCATATAACTTCCCTCACTGCCAATGAATATGTGTTGGGTGTAGCTTTCCTGGCGTTTACTTCCCTTCTGACTCCAACAATACTATTCAATGGAAGTGTTAGCCTTGGCATGTGGAAAATGTTTTGCTGTCTTCATCAAATCACAGAATCTCATTCTTAGAAGAGTCATAAGAAGTAATCTTGTCTGCCACCAACCTGAAGAAGAATCCTCTTTACAACATATTTGACAGATGATTGGCCAGCGAAAAGCACTGGATGACCTTGAGTGAGGGAGCAACTACAAACTTCCGAAGGAAACCATTGTAGTTTTAGATGGCTCAAATTGTTAGGAAGTACCCTATGCCTCATATTAAGCTTAAATTTGCCTCTTTGTAGCTTCCATCCATTTCTTCTGGCTCTCTCCTGTAGTATCAAGGAAAACAAAATTAACTCCTTTTCTATTTTATAGACTTTTAAATATTTGAAGATAGCTGTCATATCACCCTTCTCTATTCCAATACAAAAATCACTTCAACTCTTCAACTCATCTTTGAACATCATGAACTCAAAGCCCTTTACTATGCTATCTATTCTCTTCTAGATGCCCTCCTGCTAAGCAGTCATCACTATAATGTGATATCAACACCTGAGCATACTACTCTAGGTATAGTCTGACCAGGGCAGAATAAGGCTGGGCTAACACAACCTTCCAACCTCTTCCTAGAAGTTAGGCTTCATTTGAGTGCGTCATGAGATTGAATTAACTTTCTTTGTAAACACTGCTGATTGATATTGAGCTTGTAATTCACTAAAACCATCAGATTTTTTTTAGATTTGCTGATATCTACATATTCCATTTGTTAAATTGATTTACTATACTAAAGGGTCCTATTTTTTTTAGTTTGTTTCATTTGCATCTATTAAATTTCATCTTTGATTAAGTACTATGTTCTAGACTCTCAGGATTTTTTTTTGGAGGGATAGGGGTGGTATTCTTCATTATCATCTATTATGTTAGCTATCCTAGTTTTATGAAGTTTTATGTCATCTGCCCATAAGGGTGATACAGGTACTGGACTTTGGTAAGCTTACTGGAAGTAAAGGCCAGTCAATGAAATATAAGGGTGATTCTCTTTCAAACTTGAGGGCGATTATTTTGTACTTTGTGAAGAATGAAAATTTTGAGGAGGCTCCTTCATATCTCATAAAGAATATGAGGGTTTCACTTAGTCATTTGCATAAGATCCAGCCATACTGGCCTGCTTGCTGTTTCTTCCATTTAACTCTCTGTCTCCCATCACCTTGTTTTTGTACTGGCTGTGCCTCATGCCTGAAATTCCATATTTTCCAATTTCAAATTCTTAGAGTACATCCTTTCCTTTAAGACTCAGCTCAAGTATCACTGCCTTCAGGAGGCCTTTCCTGTTTCTCCAAGCTGCTAATGCCATCCCTTCTAGGATTACCTTTCATTCACTCTTATTTATATTGTGTGTTCTGATTTATATATGTTATCTCCTTGATTAGAATGTAAGCTTCTTAAGGGTAGGGAATACTTTTATTTTTCTTTGTATCTGTAATGTTTAGAATAGTGCCTGCAACACAGTAAATTCTTAAGAGATGCTTATTGATTGATCAAATAACTGAAAAAGAAAGACCAGAAGCTTAGTAAACAGCAAAGGCAATGAATTTGTCCCTGGGGTAGAGTTGCCTCTAGAACAATTTCCCATCTACTCATCTGCATGACTTATCAGGTGTGACTTTTGAGTTTAAACTCTAGGAAATACTGAATCCTAGAGCTATTTGGTTATTATTAGGCAAATGTCAGGTGTTTGAATATAGTCTAGCCTATAGAGATAATAATTTAGGAAATGTATAGAAAACTTAGCATAACTGAGGATGATATCTTCCACTAAGAGGGGCCCACCCCTATGCCAAGAAGACTTGACAATAGAGATGTCTATACCTATTTTCCCTGACTTCTGTCCAGGGAGACAGCCAGCAACCCCCAGAGCTCAAGGCCCTGAAAGAGAAGAATTTGGGATGCTTCTCCCAATCCAAGATAAGGCTCTCTGATCTTTATGAAAAAAGAAAGTGGTTCCCCAACTGAGGATTGTAGCTAAGTGTGAAGATGGATGAGGTAGAAACTCCAGCCACCCAGGAAGGCACAAGGCTAGGGAGTTCAGTAGAATAAACCATTTAACAGAAGTATATTTCCTCTGAGGAACAAGTCCAACTTAGTAGTGGAACAACATTTCTAGCACAGTCATTTTGCCCAGATTGAGCAGAGGCATGAATGATCTTGGCTACCTGGATTCTTTATGTGTGTGCCTCACTACCACTGCACTTTAAATTTGTGTCAACTCTTTCCATGGAGGGCCTGTGTATTTGTGGGAAAGTACACTTGAGGTTTATCAGGAGAATATTTGTAGATGCTATACTCACTATGTCATTATATTAACTACCTTTGCTTTGAGCTAATTGCATCTACTGGCTGAGTCTTATAGGGAAGCATAACAGAAGGGGTTTGTAAATTATCATTTTCAGAGTGGATACTCACAAGGTTACCTAGAATCCCAAGTAGCTGCAATTCTCTAGGAACTCAATGCTCAACTATGGGTATAAATTGAAGGAGTGGGTTCTTTCCTTTTCCGGTTGGTGTGGGAAGCAGCAGCAAGCAAGCGTGACTCTGGGCCAGCCCTTGCTCTCAGGCCGAGCCCAGATGTTGATAAAAAGAACCTGTGCTTTCCCAGCAGCCTCCTGGGTCCCGGCAGCCCCCTGGGTGCTGGCTGTGAGGGAAGGATCTTACGCCCCCAGAGAAGCTGCTAGCCGGGTTGTTAAAACACACGACCCCTTCAGTGCTTCTTTTTAAAAAGAACATAAAGGAGAGAACTTTGAAGGACAACCAAACAGAAGGGACAGGAGGAAGATGAGAAGCCAAGGAGGGAAAGTAACAGAAAGAGAATCATAATAACAATGTCAGAGAAGATATTAAGAAAAAGGTTCTAATCAAGCTACAGAGAAATCAAGGAGAACAAAGGCTTTAAAAAAAAGGCCACTGGATTTGAAGATACAAAGACATTGGTGACCACAGAGAGAAAAGTTATTGAAAGATGAAACTGATCAAAAGTAAGACTATCTAATCCAAAACCTGCAAGAGAAACATGTTGAGTATATAGATATGTCCTTAGTGTTTGAATGAATGGAAGCAGATGTGAAGGAAAGATTATAGATTTGAGGTCAGAAGATCTGGGCACAAATCTCAAATGAGTTTTATGACCTCAAATTACTTGACCTCCCTGAGTAAACCCACCTCCTCATACATAAAACAGAGATGATACTTGCACTACACCATATCTCTTGGTAACTATCGGGCTCAAATGAGGTGTTTTACTATACAAATAAATACTTTCATCATCATTAAAAAAAAAATTGAAGGAGTGGGCCAAAGGTAGTATTTTGTGCAAATTTGATGAGCAGTCACTTTTGCCTTTATCTAAGTTATTGTCATGTGTGTGTGTGTGTGTGTGTGTGTGTGTGTAGGTCTGTGTATATATGTGTGTGTATGTATGTATATATGTGTATGTGTATATGTATATGTATGTATATATGTGTATATGTATATGTATATGTGTGTGTATAACAGCAAAAGGGTGAACATGCCAGTGGAGTCATTTCCCTAACTTAATATTCAATGATTAATTACTTGTCTTTAGTTTTAGTTATATTCTAAATACACTTAGTTTTGCTTTTGACTCTCTCATATCACTTTATTTTTCCATAGTGTCAGCATGAACAAAGAGCAATCTTTTTTACCACAATCTAGGGAAGTGACATATATAACATGTCCTTTATCCAGTAGTCTAGTGACTTTATAAAAAAAAATACAAAACATGATTAAGACCGGATGATTGTTTTTAATTACCCTTTCACTGAACATACTTTTAGTAAAATATTCTAGAATGTTTCCAGGAATCAAAGTCAAGCTCACTGGCGTATCGTTTGCAGATTTCATTATCTTCTTCATTGAAAATTTGAACATTGCCCTTCCCAAGTTCTATACTACTTCATCTGTTTACCAAAATCTTTCAAAGATCACTCATAGTGAGTAATTTACCAATCATATCTGCCCATTTTTTCTTCTCTTCTCTCCTCTCTCTCTCTCTCTCTCTCTCTCTCTCTCTCTCTCTCTCTCTCTCTCTCTCTCTCTCTCTCCTTAACACCTTGAAATCTGACATTTGACTTTATCATTCCACCAAAACTGCTCTCTCCAAAGTTACTAATGATCTCTTCATAGCCAAATCCAATGACCTTTATCAATCCTCATTCTCCTTGACTTCCCTGTAGCCTTCTGACACTGCTGACTTCTCTCTCCTCCTTTATACTCTCTTCTCTCTGGGTTTCCAGGATACCACTCTCTCCTGGTTCTCTTCCTACCTATCTGACCTCATCTTGTCTATATCCCTTATTGGATCCTCTTCTGTAGTATTCTATTTAATCATAGGTTTCTCTCAGGGTTTGGTCCTCAGCCCACTTCTCTTCTCTCTTTATGCTACTTCACTTGGCAATTTCAGCCTTTCTCATGGATTTAATTACTATCTCTACGCTGATGAAAATTTTCAGGTGAGTAAATTCTTCTGGAATTGTTAATGGATTTCAAGAGCATTTGGTGTTTGTCTGAAAGTCAAATTCTTCAATAAACAAAGAGCATTAAAGTGAATTCATGCAGTGCTTTTGGCTTTCAGGTTGAAGTCTAATGCTGCCAGTAACATGCTCCTGCCATACACACACACACATATACATACATGTACATATGTACATAAACAGATGCCTGTCCTTCTGATCCCATACACACATACATACATATGTACATATATGTGTGTATATGTACACATACATATATGTACATATATGTATATGTGTATATGTGTGTATACATAGAAATAGATTTCTGTGGGTCAACCACTGGCACTTATTTCATGAAAACTTCTGTTCTAAAAGAGGAGCTCACTTTGAATGAAGATGGAGGATAGGCATTGGTTGATAAGTATTGGGATTAATTTTTATGTAGTTATTGTTTGAATTGAATTTTACCTCCCTCACCAGGGGCTGTGAGGATTACTCTAAGACTCTGTAAAGCACCAAGGGTTGCTCAGTGGAAAGAAACCTTGGCTGAGCCAAGGAATAATCAGAAGAATAAGAATTTGCATTTACAAGTAAATCTAGTGTTAGCTCCCATGTAACAGCAAGGTAATAGGAAAATGTATGACTATATTAGATCAGAATCATACCATCATAGGATATTACTGAAATTATAGAAACATAGAGTTGTCATAAATTATTAGAATTTTCAGAGAATCATACAGATCTTACAAATGATAGAATCTTTCTGGAATTAATTGAATGAAATAAAAAAACAGAAATTTCATAGAACCATTGCATTTCTGAAATTTTACAAATTCATAGAATTATAAATTTTCATGAGTTTATAGAACATTGAAACTCATAAATCCCTAGCATCTACAAACAGAAAAATACATCTGTATACTATACATACCCTTTATAGATGAATTAATTTCAACAAATAAATTAAATCTGCACAAACCTAAAATTGACAATCTTTATAAATTCCTCCTTCAAGCTACTTTCTAGTTCCTTAGCTTACATAATACCGGTCTCACCTGATTATTCTCCAAAATATCAGAGAGATCTTTCCCCTTTCCTTTGCTGGATCATCATTTATTTCTCACCACCATAGCATTGGTATATCCCCAAGACTTTCTTGTGAACCTCTTTCATTTCTCTCTCTAATGTCATGGGGATCATCAGATCCTATTGCAACAAGTATATCTATAAAGATCATTCCTAAAACTATACATTCAGCCTCAGTTTCCCCTATTATGAGTTGTTGGCTGCGTACTTCCTCCTGGATGTTCACCAGGCACTTCAAACTCTGCATTCCCACAATCGAACTATTTATTTTCACTAGAAAATCCAACCTTCTTAATTCCTCTATTTCTGTGGAAGGTTTGACCATGTTCCCATTCATCTTCATTTATAACTCCAAAGTATTCCTTGACTCTCCATCTGCCCACTCCACATACACTAAACGCAAAATGCTATGTAATCAATTCTATTTCTATAACATCTCTCATTTTTTTTCCTTTCTATCAGCATGAGTGATACCTCACTTAAGATCCTCATCACTTCTGATCTACATTATTATAATAGCCTCCTGACTGGTCTCCCTATTTCCATTCCCTCCCAATCCAATCCATCCTCCATATAGCTAATAATCTCCCTAAACACAAGACTTATGGTTTCTTATTTTGCTTACAAATCTTCAAACACTCCTTATTACCTTTAGAAAAAATACAAATATCTATCCTGGCAATCCAGGGTCTCCAAAACCTGTCTAATTTAATATTATTCCCTTTGAAACACTTTGTATTCCCAACAAATTAGGCTACTTGCTGTTCTTCAATATTGATATTCCATTTCCCATCACTCTACATTCATATAGATTTCCTCAGTGCTTAGAATGGGCATCCATCTCATTTTGCTTCTCAGAATCCTCTCCCCTCCCCAAGTCTCAATTCAGATACAAACTGGTTAAGACAGCTGGAATTAGAGCCCAGTGATGAGAATCTTTCTCAGTCTATTCTCTGTCTGGGCTCAGGTCTGTAGTACTGAGGGCCCTCATGCATGTACTACTCAAGAAGGGAAGAAACAAAGTTGGTCAAGAAAACAAAATGGAGAAAAGGAAGATGTTGGTTGCACATAGAGAAAACAAAAAAAAAAAACAAACAAAGAACAGGAACAAGAAAAACCATCTTGAGATTGGGAAGTTCTTAAGAAGGAAAGGTCAACCAAATATAGCAGATGGAATACTGGATTTAGTCAGAATATCTGGATTTGAGTGCTGACTCCTTACTATCTGTGTGTCATTGGACACCCTTCTTGGGTCTCCTTTTCCTCTAGTATAAAATGAGGATATTAAATTACCCTATTTTCCCATGTATAAGATGCCCCCTTTTTCTAAAAATTTGAGGTCTAAAAACTGCGTGCATCTTATACAGTGGTTGTAAATTTTTTTACTTGCATTTCCTGCTTTTTCACACTTCTTGTCTTTGCGCTCATTGTTTCACATTTGTTACCAATGTATTAGATTACGTTTTGCATGTTCTGCCCAGAAATGACTCAGAAAAGATTTTCATACAGTGCTGAATTCAAATTAAAAATGATCCAGTCTGCAAAAGTGAATGGAAATCATGCTGCTGAATGTAAGTTTGGTCCTCCTCCAATCGAGAAAACAATTCAAGACTGTGGCTACAGGAAGAAGAAACCCTACTGAAAAGACCACGGCAGAAGAAGGCCATGAGAGGCAAGTCAGCAAAATTGCCTGATTTAGGGAGGGAATTGAAGATATAGATTGAAGAGCAAAGTGCAATTGGAATTCCTGTGTCCACAAAGATGGTTCAGCATGAGGCAAGAAGAACTGCTGATGAAAAAGAAGTTACCGATTTCAAAGGAGGACACAATCGGTGCTTCAAGTTCATGAAATGCAATGGACTAAGCATGTGTACATGCACCAGACTTGCCCAAAAGATGCCTGAAAGCTATGAGCAGATTAATAAAACTTGAGTTCAATAACTTTATGTAATACATTTTTTTTTTCAAATTTCGGGCCCCAAAATTAAGGTGCATCTTATACATGGGGAAATATGGTAACTGACTATCAAATTCCCTTCCCATGCTAAAACTTATGAACTTCCTATAATTAAAGCTACTCCAAAGTGCAAAGGGCTACCTAAGGAATAAGTTTCTCCTCAAAAGAGGTCCTTGAGCAAAGGTTGGCTGGCTACTTGTCAGGTGTAGTAGAGAGAAGGGCCCTGTTTAATATGGTGTTGTAGTAGTTACCCTATGAAAGCCCTGTTCACCTTGAGGTTTTGTACTTCTGTAACTCTGAAAAAATTGTTGGGGAATGAAAAAAATTCATGCTATGGAACTACATCACTGCTTGAGCAAAACCATCCTATCTGCAAGACAGTAGAGATGCATACATAGATAGATTGATAGATGGATGGTTGGATGGATAGATAGATAGAGAGACAGGTAGATAGATACATACATAGATAGATAGATACATAGATAGATAATGAGAATGCATTATGTGCTTCCTATGTGGCAAGCACAGTGCTAAATTCTAGGAATACCAATACAAACAGAGAGAAAGATAGTCACTGCCCTTGAGCTTACAAATGCAACAAAGAGAACTGGGATTCTTGGAGGGAGAAGCATAAAATTCCATAATCTGGAATGGAACTAGGAGATAAATTAATATGGTAGGCTTAAGCACTTCCTCAATGGGGGATTCTGGGTAAGAATTAATCTAGGAGTGGGTTTTTGATTAGAGGCATCACCAGAGTGAATAGGCAACTGGGGAGGAGGTGTGAAAGCTGGAAATGGACACTTGCATACAAGTGCTACAAGGATATGACTTTACTTCCAGTTGTCTATGGAAGGATCCAGCTCACTCAATCCTCATTTGAACTATTATTCTGCTACTGAAAAAGCCAGGCAATTTAAGGAAGAGGTGATAAAACCTCAGTCTTGTTTTCCAGGGTATGGAAACTCCTCACCCTAGCTGTGTGTAACATGGATTACCAGTCAGTAGTAATAGCACCATTAAATAAAGGCAAGACATTTTATTTAGACCATCTGAGTAACCTTCAGGTGTCTAATAAATGAATGGTCTCTCCAGCTCTCTGGCCAAGCAGCCATAATACTGCTATTCTCCAAATGAAGTGGTATTTTGCTAGTAATATTGTATATCAGGCAAGGGTCAGCAGTCTCTCTCTCTCTCTCTCTCTCTCTCTCTCTCTCTCTCTCTCTCTCTCTCTCTCTCTCCTTTTCAGGGCACAATAATTGGTCATGCCCGAGTAGGCTCGTGTAAAGGTACTGTGTCAAAATCAGTTGCTTAGGGGCATGATTCTCCACATTTTAGATGGATCTGCCATATATCAAGAGGATGCTCCAGACCCCAGTGTCAGCTTCCTCTCCTTGCTCTTGTATGTGAGAGGTGGATTGTGCTGATACAATATAATCCAGGTAAATGAGACAAGTATTTACACAGTACGAATCTTGATTTACTGACCCATCCCTTTCTGGACCCTTTGTGACCATTGGGTAGTATTTGAGAAAGCAGTAGGATGTATTGGGAGAAAAATCACATTAGACAGGTAGTCATAGGATCTAAATTTCAAATCTGGCTCCATTTACTTTCTATAACCTTACAAAATCTCTTAAAGTATCCTGGAGTCAGCTTAAACACATTTATAAGAGCCAATAGTTAAATTTCCAGTGTAACGTTTCCACTTTGGAAAATGAGAATTGCTACATGCTAAACTAAGGTTGGACTTCTTTATTTATTTATACATTCATATATTTATTTATTTTTCATCCATTTATGTATGTGTTTGTTCGTTTTGACTTAATAAAGTTACAGAGAAAACGTTAGTACTACAAATTAAATTTAAAAATTAAATTTAAAAGCGAATTGTGCTTTTTTTCTGGAGAGCTGGTGGTTAAACATTTGGCACACCCCTGTCCCTATCCCCTGAAGGACAAAACAAGAACAACAACCCTGACCACAGTTATTAGGATTTTCTGCCTTTTGAAATAAGCTTTTATTACTTTGTAGTTATTTGCTTGCATGCATATATTATATTTCCACTAGAATGAATTCTCCTTGGGGGAAGGAATTGTTTCATTTTTATCTTTGTATTCCCTAGCCTAGTACCTATCACAGAGACTCATCTATAGTAACCATTTGCTTAATGCTTGTCAAGCTGAATGGAATTGAAATTCACTGGGCCTCAGTTTTCTTGTCTGTAAAATAGAATTAATAGTCCCTCACTCTTATCTATCTCATAGAATGATTGTATGGAACAATTTGGCTAATGAATATAATTAGCATTATTTAGTCATCATGATGCACTATATTGATTGAAAAATAATGTTGCTAAATAACTAATTTAAGTCATAGAAGTGATTGGCCCTGAATAGAGCAAAACTAACAGCCACATAAGGCCTGAACCCACAAGTCTGATTAGATCATTTCCTGGCTCAACTCCAGCGGCTTCCTCTTGTCTCTAGGACAAAATCCCAAGTCTTTTACAATCTGGTTCTGGCCTACTTGTCTAGGATTGCTGCATGTTACTTTTCTTCAGTCACTCTGTATTTCAGGGAGATTGACCTGCTTGGTGCACCCTCTCCTCAGTGCCTTTAGACAGGCTATCCCGGATCTGTAGAAAATATATATTTTTCGATCACCTCTATCTCTGATAATCCTAAACTTCCTTCAAAAGTAGCTATCTGCATCCAGAGAAATAACTGATAACTAGATGTATAGAATGATTTCACACACACACATACACACACACACACACACACACACACACACCTGTGTCTAATGGTAGTCATTAGGGGCAGGGGACAGAGGGAAGAAAAAAAGTGAAATTTACATGATAATTTTATTATATATTTTAACAGACTAACAAGTTTTACATAATAGATTTGTAATTTCATGTGCAATCATGTTTTTAATACTATGCTATGGAAATTCTTGTTTTATTCCATAAATTAAAAATAAAATAAAAATCAAAAAATATATAGGTCTGCTCAGGTACCAAGTCCTACTGAAAGCCTGTCCTAATCACTGAAGTTGCTAGAACTCTATCCCTGGGTAATATTTTATATGCATTTTTATTTAATTTTCTATGTATAGGCTGTTTTCCATTTTCCCCAATAGAATATAGACTTCTTTATGACAGGCTCGGTTTTGCTTTTGTCTTTGTATTTCTAGAACTTAGCTTAGGGCCTGACACTGTAGAGTAGTTACTTAATAAATGCTCTTGAATCAAATAGAATTCTGAGTTGCAGTTCATGGTCATAGAAACAGAACCAAGTTAATTGAATTCCCTGGAAATTTAATGTGTAGTTTTGACCTTAGAACCAACAAGCCCTGAGTAAGTGATGTTCATAGACTTGGGAGAAGCTGAAAGTAGGATGCTTTCTCTCATTCTTGTGACAAATTAGAATAATAATAATGATAGATAACTTTTCTATGGTGCCTTAAGGCCTACAAAACACTTTCTACGTGTAATCTCATTTGATCCTAATAATCGCCCTCTGAGGCAGACAGAAAAGAATGAATGCTTTATTTTCCAAATCAGGAAATCAGAGTCAGAGAAATAAGTTAACTTGACCAAAGTCCTTAGCTAGTATGTGATAGTGTGGCCTAATGGAAAGATGACCAGACGACATCAGAAAAAATCTAGGTTCAAATCCTGGTTCTGACACTTTCTGGCTGTGTGACTGTGGGTAAGTCACACCCTTTCTGGGCCTCAATTTTCTCTCTCAATATAATGGGGATAATAACACTTGTATTACCTAACTGACCCAGTGTTATCTACACAACTAAGTGATGCATCAACACAGGCCCAAGTCCAGTGTTCTTTGTAGGCCCCTGATGACATGGTTTTCTGTTCTCTGGAGCAATTTATTCATGAATACATCACAGGAGAAAAGGTGACTGCAGAGGTGTTTTAGAGAACTCTGCAAATTGGAATTGTGTTTTTTGCCCAAGGATAAGAAAGGTAAAGAAACTGGGAAATAGTGGGGGAAATTAGATGGGAAACATCTGGGAAATGTGCCTTTCCCTGGCAGAGAAATAGGTTTCCCATTAGTAATATCTAATAGCTATTCCTACTCTAAAGAATTTGAGTGGAAAATTATTCCACAATAGCATTCTAATAAATGGCAGTGATGAGGGGAGCAGGCTATAGTGTTCATTACTTTGTGATTCATTCAGTTTAAGACCATAAAGTCACCTTTTTCTCCTCTATGATATTCCTAGAAAATGGACATTGCTCACACACAGAGTAATAACTAGGCATTTGAGCTCCCAGGACAAGCAGCATGAAATGACCCCTCAGTTGAGCGGTTGCGAAGATACTGACCTAGTGAGGGAGAAAGAGGCTGCTGGGGACAGACTCGTGTAAGCCATTCTGGCTGGGACCTAGACTTCATGAAATGGAGTAATGTGAAAATAGACTGGATGTGAGAGGCTTGTTGTTTTCTTTTGTTTGTTTTGTTTTGGGTTTTGTGCGTGCCTGTGTGTGTGTTCCTCCTCTCCTCTCTTTACACTTTCTTAGATAGACCAACAGCTTCTATACATTCATTTATCATCACCTCTGTGCAGATGACTCCCACATCTGTTTTTTTTCTCCTGACCTCTGGTTTTATATTACCAACAACCTTCTATACATCTCCATCTACCTGGTTATTCCACAGACATCTCAGATCCATATCTGAAACAGAATTATTACATTTTCCACAAACTCACCCTTCCTCCAAACTTTCCCATTTCTGTTGATTACATTTTTTCTTGTATACCTCAAACCTAGAACAACACCTTGCTCATATTAATTACTTAATAAATATTTACTGAATTTAATTTTGGATGATGAAATGTAGGTTGAGGAAGATCTTTGGGAAGTCGTAGATGCTTGTCACCCCACTTCTCATCCAACTTTAACTAATTATTAGGGGGCAGCTAAGTGGCAAAGTGAGTAGAACACTGGCCCAGGAGTCAGGAGGACCTGAGTTCAAATCCGGTCTCAGACACAATACACTCACTAGATGTGTGACTTTGGGCAAGTCATTTAACCCCAATTGCCCTGCCTTCCCCCCTCCAAAAAAACCCCAGTAATTATTAGAGCTGCTTAATTGTTAAACTCTGTCATTTCTACAATGCTGAATGATTAGATGTGCATTTGTCACTTTGGGGGTGAAGCTCCACTCACCTTATTTTAGTTACAGCTCTGCCAGAAGGTGGAATTTTAGTTAGCCTCATTTAATGCCAACATCCATCAATGGCTAGGTTCTCAAGTGATCTTACCAGCTCTGACTGATTCTCCAAGTATTTCTGTGGAATACAACAAGAATTTATTAAGTGTTTACTGTGTCAAAGACACCACACTAGGCACTGGGAATACATAAACAAAAATCATTTTAAAAGTGTCTTCCCCCAGGCAGTTCTCTTGAACTGGGGATACAACATGTAAACAGATTAGTAAACACAGAACAATTTAAGGACAAATAAAACTATCTGCTAGGGTTATTAAGGAAGGCTTCCTTGTGAGTGATGACATTGAAGCTGTGAAAAAATCTAAGTGTTCTAAAAGATGGAGATGGGAGAGTCAGTTTCAGGTATAAGGGTAGGGATGCAAAGACAGTGTTTAGAAAAGAAATACTAATTTCAGGCAAAGGCATGGAGGCCATTCTGGCTGGGACCTAGACCTGATGAAGCAGAATAAATGTGAAAACAGACTGGACCTGAGAGGCTTGATGGGTTTTTTGTTTGTTTTGTTTCGTTTTTGAGTGTGTGTGTGTGTGTGTGTGTGTTTTTTAAAGGTAGTTTCTGATAGGAAAAAGACAGTCATGTGTTTTGACACAGGGTGGGAAAAATTTCTTGAACTGATCTTCCTCTGAATTTTCTTCTCTCTCTGTAAAAAATCCCAAAATGTCGGTGGGTAAAGAGCTTATTTGAGAGACAGACTTTGAGAGATAGTACAGGATAGGAGGGCCTTGCATGCTATAGGCCATGAGGTCACGAAGAGCCAGGTACAACTGAATAAATGCATAACAACAAAAAGAGGCAGGGCAAAAATCACCATGCCCATTTTGCAGGTGAGGTGACTGAGTATTTCAACAATCTGGCTAGCAGCTGCTGTGGGGGGGGTGTAAAATCAACAACAACCAGCTTACAGAATGTGGCAAAAGCCCAGGTTCTTTTGATCTGCTTTAGTAAGGAAAGCAACTTTAAGGGGTTAACAAGCTCACTTTAATTCAGCATACAAATACCATTCACTTAATGCAGGGGAAAAAGCCAGCACCCTGAACTTCAGAGCAAAATACAAATAAATTACAAACATCAACAGACAGACCAAATACAATTCATAGTTACTAACATCTAAGTTCAGCCCAGGAGCTCATAACAACGGCTGTCCCAGAGTCACACGCACCATCACTGCTGTGAGTCAGAGCTCTGAAAAAGAGAAAGCCAACCCCTGGTTTTATATCTTTTTCTTCGGAGTCAAGGGTGAGTCACACACGGGATTCACCCACGTGACCTAAAATCGTCACAAAGAGGCAACTTAAACCCACGTGGTCTAAAAGCCTCTGATGTCACAAACATGTCACTCAAACCCATGTAAACTAGGCTTTCCCTTGAGGCAAGGAGGTCACCAAGGTCTCCCAATCTAATCAAGGAAACAAAAGCCAAACTCTTCAAGGGCACTTGGTTAACTGAGTGCTAAGAGCCCATTTTGATTGCCAGCACACTGAGGCGTAGAGGTGACTTCTCTGAAACATCAAGCGAGTGGTAGAAGTGAGACTGAAATGGACACCCTGCTTTTCCAACACTCAATCTAGGGCACTTTACACTGTATTTGCTTTTTTTAAGTCTGGACTACTGTGTTCTTTACCTTTGTCCTTATTGGGTTCCCTGAGTCTTTCATAGCTGCCTTTCCTCTCTCTGGGGGCTCCCAGATCTCACGACCCTCATCTAGCCCCACCTTACAGCCTGAGCAAAATCCTCCAAATATTTAAACAACTTCTTTGGTTCGGGATCCTCCTATTCTTCAGGACCTGGGCTCCTCTCTCTCCTTTACCCTCTCTCAACCTCTCAAAAATCTCAGACATGAAGCTGGGAGGGAAAGCCTGAATCTCTCTCTCTCTCCCTCTCTCTCTCTCTCTCTCTCTCTCTCTCTCTCTCTCTCTCTCTCCCTCTCTCTCTCTCTCTCTCTCTCTCTCTCCCTCTCTCTCTCTTTCTCTCTCTCTCTCTGTCTTTCTCTCTCTCCTTTGAAATTTACTAACCAAAATGATTATATTTCTCACAAAGCAAAACAAAACCAAATAAAACAACTGAAAGCTTGGCTAACCACTTCTCTCTATTCCCATAGCTATCCTCCTAGTACAGGCTGTCATTACCACCTGCTCATCCTCTTGAAAGAGTGTCCCTTCCTATCTCTACTCTTGGCATAGCCCCTCCCAGACCAGCCTATCCTGCATATCAGTACTACACCAGCCTTTCTTATACCTGGATCTGATCATATTTCTCCTCTCATCAAAACCCATCAGTGACTCTCTGTTGCCTATTGAGTAAAGGTCAGATTCCTGTGCCTGGCATCCAAGATCTTCCACCACCTGGTGCTCTCTTGCTTTTCCAATCTTTTGTCCTTTTACTGCTTTCTGCACAATCTATGGGGCACTCAAACTGTTCTACTATGTGCTTACCCCCCTCCCACCTCTAAACACACTCTGTCTCTGTTTGTCTCTGTCTGTTTCTCTATCTTTCTCTGTCACTCTATCTGTCTCTCTCTGTGTGTTTCTATCTCACTCTCATCTTTCTCCCTCTGTCTACCTCCCTTTGTCTCTCTCTTTCTTTCTCTCTGTGTCTCTCTTCCTCTGCCCTGATTCTTTGTCTCTGTCTATTTCTTTGTCTATCTGCCTCCCCATTTTTCTCCTGTCTCTCTGCATCTCTATCATCCTTTGTCTCTCTGTGTCTATCTGTCTCCTCCTTTCTTTCTTTGCCTATGTCTCTGTCTCCCTGCCTCATTGTCTCTGTGTCTCTCTCTGAGTCTGTGTCGGTCTGTCTCCAAGTCAAGTCCTGTTTTCTCCCTCTATTCCTTTAATCAAGGTCCCACATTTATTAAGTGTCCCTATCTCTGGCATTTACTGCTGTGGGACCTTGGGAATGTCACTTATCCTCTCTGGGCCCCAGTTTCCATAAGCATAAAGTCAGAGTTAGAACTATTTGCCCTTAAGATCACTTCCAACACTAAATCTATGAAATCCTACAGGAAAACAAACATCATAACAATCATGCCTACTCATGGGGTTGCTATGAGTGTCAAATGAGGTGTTGCAGTGGTTAGGGTGCCAGGACTGGAGTCAGGAAGATGCATCTTTGTGAGTTTAAAGGTGGCTTCAGACAGTTGCTAGTTGTATGACCCTGGGCAAGTCTCTTAAACCTGATTGCCTCAGTTTTCTCATTTTTAAAATGATCTGGAGAAGGAAACGACAAACCACTCCAGTATCTTTGCCAAGGAAACCCCAAATGGGGTCATGAAGAGTCAGACATGACTGAAAAATGACTCAACAAAGGTAAAGAGAACACTTTGGAAGATATAACAATAACTCAGCTTCTTCCTTCCTTGTTGTGAGATCAAGTGAGATAACAAAATGGTATAATAAAGCAATCACAAACCTTTAAGAGCTGTATAAATTTGAGATATTAGTCAAAGACTATACGACCTAGAATGGCAAGGGTCCTTAAAGATACCTTAGATAGAATTTAATCCAATTACCTCATTTTACAGAAGAAGAAATCAAAGCATAAAGAAAAGATTTCCCTTGCCCAAGGTCTTATAGTGAGTTACTGGTAGATAGATCTGAACCCAATGTCCGTGATTCCAAATATGGTGTCCTTTCTGCTATGCTATGTTGATTAATCCTCTATTATCAATGACCTAAGTTTTCAGATTACCATTGTGACAACCTGGGAAATGATCTGTATGTGTGTGTGTGTGTGTGTGTGTGTGTGTGTGTGTGTGTGTGTGTATTCTCTAAAGAAGAAAGGAATTGTATGGTGTGTAAGGCAGAGTGGACATTCAACAAGAGGATTGTAGGAATAATAGTCTCTAAAGAAAGGCCCTAAATGTTGCTCTCCAGTCCTGGGGACTATAGTTCCCATGAAGGGAATGGCTTCGTATCTGAGCAATTCAGCCAAGAATTCCGGAGGCTAAGGGTGCCTGGCGAATATCTTAAGGACATAAGCAGAGTATTAACTTGTCCTCTGCAATTGCAAGTTTTTTCCCCAGGGGACTCTGGGAAGAGCTTTCAGTTTGGCAGCTCATTTGTCACTTGCTTCACATAACTTTGGGTACAGAGAAATGCTACTTGGCTGCCTATTAACTTATGGAGTACGTGTTTTTAATTTTATACAGTCTTCATTTTGGTTTAGATTTGAGGGGTTGTTTCAGGAAGCCTTGGGCTAGGAGTTAAGAATTCTCTCCTCTAATATTGGCCTTTTCACTTGCTAGCCCAGGAAGCCTTCCCCTAGGCCTGTTTCTGTATGTATGAATTGGTGACCATGATGCCTGCCCTCACATCACCAGAATTTTGGCTGGAGATGAATTTCTTTGGCCACAGCAACTTCCAAATTTAAGTTAGCATCCTTGGAGGGATTATTCATTCCGAGGAAATCTCAGATACATGAAGAATGAAAATAATAGTTGTGCAACCTAACCAAGCAAGCTCTGTTATAAAGATCAAATATGACATGAATTTATGTGTGTGTGTGTATATATATATGTATATATATATGTATATACATATATATACATATATATATATCAATGTACATTATAAAATTCTATGGAAATATAAGATTTGGGTCCAGTCACTCCTTTTCCTTCCCTATAAAATGGGAGACTAATATTTGAACTACTTGCCTCACAGAGTTGCTGTCAGGAAAGTACATGGCATGCTTTAACATACTAGGTAAAGGTGAATTGTTATTAATGATCATAATAAATAAACAATAATATCTATCATCTATATTGTGCCTTAAGGTTGACAAAACTCTTTACAAATGCCATCTTCCTTTTTTTTCCTTACAACCTTGGGAAGCAAGTGCTATTATTATCCCCATTTTACAGATGACGAAACTGTATCTAAGAGATGTTAAGTGTTTTGCCCAAGGTCACACAGCTAAGTACATGTCTAAGGCTAGATTTGAACTTAAGTCTTCCAAGACTCCAACAGCTCAGACTCCTTGTCCAGAGCTCTATGCATTATATTACCCAGCTATAAGAGAGTTGTATTATAACAAAGAACCATAGAGAATGGAATGCTATAAATGGAAGTGACTTAGGATGTAGAATGATAAGGTTGGAAGCGACTGAGAACATAAAATGTCAGAGCCAGAAGGGACTATACAACATATAATGTTAAGACATACCATCTCATATGATTGATGTGAGTCTATGAGTGTTTATTTCCATGGTGGTGATGTATACCATGCAGAGGCTATACTAGGACTTTCTGGAAACTAATGTAGAATCTTCAAATTGCAATTCTGGTTACCAAAGTTCCCCTTTAATTAGGAGGTCCCCATGGAAAAATATAGGGGTATGATTCTCCAAGACATGACTTCACAGTGAAATGGCTCAAGACCAATATTAACTCTCTACATTGTTTTGTTCGTTTTAGGAAACTTACATGACAATTTGCATGATATGCATGCATATATTGTATGTGTTTATAAATATGTATATATAAATGCGTATGTGTATGTATATTAGCAGGGACAGGGAGAGACATGAGTTTGTGCCATTTAAAGGAATGTTGTTTCAATTTTCTTCAAACTAGAACAAATAAAATTCCCAAAGATAATGAGCATACCCCAGCATGAATCCATTTTCAATTATATCTATAAAACATCTCTCAGCATCATCTATTAAAGATGTAGATTTGTGAGGTAAACAACATTGTTCAATATTTTTTTTGTTAAACTTGGAAAGTAAGACGTTTCTGATCTGTCATTGGGGAACAGACCTGGGCACCCTCGTGTCATAGGAGAAGAATGAATGAATTAATGCAAAACCATGGGTTATAAGCCTACTATACGTCAGGTCCTGTGCTAGGCACTAGGGATACAAGTTACATAATACTGTCTTAAAAATCTAAGGGTGTCCCTGCTCTCAAAGTTCTTACATTGCAATAGGACGGAGGTTCTTAACCTCATGGATAGATTTCAGGGATGGGGGAAACTTGGATGAGGGAAAAGTCTTCATTTTTCATTAATCTTAACTGAAATTTGGCTATACACACACATATATATATATATATATAATATGCATATGTATGCATATATATGTGTATATGTGTGTAGATGGATATGAGAAAGGACTAAACCAAGTTAGTGTTCACTCACTTTCATTAAAAAATGAAAATACTTGTAACAATGAATGTAGATGGCTCGGTAAACCTGTGCACAAGGAAGAGGGTCCAACTTATTTTTTTTTAAATCAAATTGGGCATTTCCAGAAATGACCAGGACAAAGCCATTTTGCCTTTGGTTTCCCAGAAGAAGAACTGAACTTGAAGCCAAAGGACTGGGTTCACCTCTTAGCTCTGTGATTTAATATCTATGTGAAGATGGGAGAGTACCTTTCCTTCCTCTGGGGTCTTAGCTGTTTCATCTAAATCTCCAGGTGGTTGGTGTCACATGATAATGGAAAAAGTACTGTACTTGGTGTTAGGAAGACCTGGGTTCAAATCCTATTGCAAATAACTAGAAATTGTGTGACCCTGAGAAAATCACTTATGTTCTTGAAGACTCAATTTGTTGTTTTAATTTTTAGCCATGAAATGGGAATAAAAGTAGAACCTACTTTTCAGGGCTGTTGGGAGGTTCAAATGAGATAATGTAAATGCATATGGAGTGCTTTGTAAAACCTAAAACTTTATATGAATGCCAGTTAACATTATCAACATCACTATACCCTATATTCTTATCAGAAGTAGATAGCTGCTCTGACCCAATTGCTTTGTGTCTCACTGTCTGCCCTTTATTTTCATACTCCACAATTAGACCCCCTTTTAATCATGACATCTCTTTCTCTCATGCTTTCTCTTGGAACTCAGTAGCTTGATCTCTTCCTGCTCTGTGAAATCTATTGACCTCGATTGCCCTAAAATTCCATTCTCATTCCAGTGTATCTTCAGCTTCTGGGTCCAAATTACTTTTCCCAGGATCACTCTTAGTCTGTGTTTAATAATTACAATCCTACCCAACCTCCTCCAGGTTGTCACTAAGGAATTCCTTTAAAACACCCAGTTTGTTTACAACTCTATACCCTAGTGAGGCATATTGATTCCTATGTCCTACTGTTTGGTAATAAGGGATCCAGTGGTTGACTCAAGCCTGAGGAGGGTACTTTGCTAATGCTCAGGAGAGGTAAAGTTGATTCTCTCCACCCCCACCCTCAAAAAAGGGAGAAAGCTGGAGCAACCAAACTGGGAGGGGGTGTGGAATAGATACTGAAACAATAAGGTGAGGTCAAAAGCAGCAAGTATCCTCTATATCTAACATTGGCAAATGACAGCATTTTATTTAGCTCTGGTTTCTGTATGTCAGGAGGAAAATTGATAAACTAGATTATGTCCATAATAGCCAAGATGGTAAAAGAGCTAGAGATGATGGCATTGAAATGAATGGCTGTTGCTTAGCCCAAAGGAAAGATCTGGGCTGGGGTGAGGGAAGGACATTGTATGATAGTTGTCCTCAAGTTTCTGAAGGAAAGGCATTCAGAAGATGACTCAAACTAGTTCTTGGTCCTAGAGTGCAGAACCAGGAGTCTTCCAGAGAAACATCTTTAGGATTGATGTGAGGAAAAACAAACAATGAAACAAACATCTCTATAATTAGAGCTTTCCAAAAGTCAAATGAGCTGACCCAAGAGGTCAGCTGCAGCTTCTCACCAGTGCTTTCAGGCAGATGTTAAATGATCACTTATTGAAGATGTCTTGGAGGAAGTTCCTTATTAATTACAAGAAGTGCTAACTGGCCTTTGAAGTCTCTACCAAATCTGAGATTCTATATGGACAACTGGAATTGAAATTTCAAACTCTGCTTATTATGAATGAATGGGCAGCCTGGAGGAGCTGAGAAAAGATATAAAACATAATGCTCTTGCCATGCATGGAATGTGTTTGCACATGGTTTCCTTTTACCAACAGGCTGCCATGTGGCGACCATGATCCCTCTTGCTCCTGACGTGGAGCAATTTATCAAAAGTCATTGTCTAGTCATCGGCGACTAGAGGCATTCCTGAGGTTAAAATCTTGGCATTCTCTTCCCTGATGAGTTAGATTCCTTCAGGAACTGAGAGTAGTGAAAATGGATGATGGTTTAGGGTGGATCAAGAGGAACAAAAGGGAGAATGGGAAGATGATATGATTTTCTATAAGAATAACTCTATATTTCAGGGTTCCCAGATGGAAATGGTTTTGGCATGGCCTTTG
The DNA here is from genome assembly GCF_011100635.1 of Trichosurus vulpecula. Lineage (NCBI taxonomy): Eukaryota > Metazoa > Chordata > Mammalia > Diprotodontia > Phalangeridae > Trichosurus > Trichosurus vulpecula. The sequence continues at coordinate 374,624,809 of NC_050575.1, read as the reverse complement.
GTAAACCTTGGGCTCATCTCTTTCCATTGTACACATAGTTTCTTTCCTCCTCCAGTCCAGAAGAAAATTTGGGATTTCAATTTCAAAGACAGAAATAATGACAGATGCAGATAATCAATCAATCACCCAATATGTATTTATCAAGCAACTGACATGTTTCAAGCACAGTGCCCCTTGTCTTTCCAACTTTGTTATACATTATTCCCCTTCTCCAGTCCCAAACTGACTTCTTGCTGTTTCTTGCATGCGACATTCCACCACGCATATTCCTGACTTTTCCTTAGCTGTCGCTCATACATAGAATGCTTTTCCATCTCACTTCTAGCTCTTACAATCCCTGTTTCCTTAAAAATTCTACCTAAATCTAATAACTTTTTGTCAGCCCTCATCCTTCTTGGTCTCATTTCAGCATTAGATGCTATTGATCACCTCCTCCTAGATATTCTCTCTTCTCTCGGTTTTTAGCTCTCTCTTGGTTCTCTTCCTGACCCATGCCTGACCTATCCTTCTTAGTCTCTGGGACTGTGTCTTCACTCATGTGATGCCCACTAATCGTCAGCAGTTAGATGGAACATTGGATAGAGTTCTGGACTGGAATCAAGAAGACCTGAGTACAAATACAACCTCAGACACTTACTAGCTGTTTGGCTAGGGAAGTCATTTAACTCATGCTTGCCTCAGTTTCTTCATCTGCAAAATGAAGTTCATAATAGCACATACCTCCCAGGGTCGTTTTGAGGATCAAATGAGATAACAACTGTAAAGTGTTTATTAGCCCAGCGCCTAGCACACAGTTGGATGGTTGTTGTCTTTCGTTATGTAAGACAACCAAAATGATATCACTATATTGGGGTCAAGATACATAGTGTGTTTTACTGTCTGATTAGACCAATATCAGCTCAAAAGGCTCCACAACAGTTTGGGTACAAATAGGCCATATGAACATTTGGAGAGGAAAAGTCTCTAAAATTGCACATCTCATGTTTCTTTTGAGTTACTACACTCCTGCATTGCTCATAGAGCACAGTCACTTCTTTGATGTGGGGGTGGCATACTGGGTATTCCTGTGCCAGTGTCTCCCATGTCTCACAATCAATTCCAAAGTTCATCAGAGAGAACTTGGGACAAGCATTATAGAAATATTAACAATTAGTATTATTACTTAATTAATCCAGGGTCCTTTTGTCTTTTACTTCATTGATCTCTCCTATTCCCCCTCCTCTCCATTCATATAACCATAATGCTAGCTAATGACCCTAGTTTAGACCATGATCACTGCCTCAAATCTCTCCCCACTCTAATATAATTACCAATAAGTCGCAAAAGTCATTTTTCTAAAGTAAATATTTAAATCTATCCCTCTTTTCTTCAATCAATAAACTTTGTTCACTCCCACCCACCTCTAGAATCAAATAGAAAATTATCTCTTGGATATTTAAAGCTTTTATTCTGGGACCCTTTCCTACATTTCCAGTCTTCTTATGTTTCACTCAACTCCAATTACTTTACTTTATACTCCAGTGACATTGACCTACTCACTGTTTCTCTTACAGCTTTTCATCTCCCATCTCCATGCTTTTGTACCGATTGGCCTCCATGAGCGAAATGTTCTTTCCCCTCACCCTCTGCCTCTTAGTTTCCCATCCTGAGTGTTGGCTTCCTCCAACACTCAGCCAAAATCATACACTAATGACCTTCCCAGTCCCCTCCACCCCAGATGCTAATGCCTTCCTCTTTGTGATCACCTTCCCCCTATACTGCATATGTCTTATATGTTCTCATTTATTTCTATGTTTCCCCCTTTAGAGTGTGATTTTGGCTTTTCTTTATATCTCCATCCTGGTACTTGATAAGAGCATAATAAAGGTCTGTTGACTTTACCCATGTAAACTTTTGACAATGATGCTTTTCTTTATCCCCTAACCATGAGTCCCACCTCCCAATTATGTTGTATTTATTTTGTAATTGCTTTGTATAATCTTGTGTCTATACTGTCTCCTCCAATAGAATTTAATCTTGTGTCCGTGCTAGCTCCTCTGATAGAATGTAATCTCCATGCAGTTGGGCATTGTTTTCCTTTTGCTTTGTATTTCTAACACTTATCCCTGTACCTACTTAAAATGATAGTCCCTTAATAAACACTTATGGATCAACAGATTGAGCTATAAAATAAAGATGGCACATTGGGGCACTTTCAATCCTAAAGCTAGTCATCATGACCTGGAACTGACCCCTGAGTTCTAACAGCTCCTACAAGTTGGGGCATTTTTAAGTACCTGCCCAATGATTGATCAATTTCAAGGTTGTTATCCAAGGACGAGCATAATTAAGTTCAAAGATTATTATTATAATTATTAATTACCTAGAAACTTGGCCTGAAGATGGCTTATTATGATTATTACCAGTAATGACAATTGCGATTATCATTTTAGCACAGATACTCATGAAACCACCTAACACAGCCTGAAGGTATGAAGAATATCATTGCAGCAGGAAGAATCTACATTGATGCTGCAAGCTACTCTTTAGAGGTCTGAAAGTATTGACTTAATAACACAGCTCTTAATTCATTCAATAAGCATTTATATATTGTCTATTATATTCAAGCCATTCACCCATTTTTCTAGGATATTGAGAGATAAAAGGAAGGATGCTATAAGATATTTTATTTTTAAATAGGACATGGAATTTTAGAATACAGAGGATCTTTAAAACTTCAATTTAATGTAACTCAATGAATATTTATTAAACTTCTACTATATGCAAGTCAATGTGCTAGGTATTAGGAATAAAACAATCAATGTTCCTTCCCCACAAAAAAAAAAGAAAAGGAAAAATTCTTCCCTAAAGGAGCTTACATCCACCACACTTTCAAGTCTAAAATAGAAACCAATGATAGGAAGGAGCCTTGGACCACAGAACACAGAATACAAAAATTGAAATGGACATTGATAATCTTGCAAAAGTTATTTACTGTGCCAGTGAAGAAACTGAGGCCCAAAGAAAGGAAGTAACCTGTCCAAAGTCTATTGTATGTATTTGTGTGTGTGGAAATGGGCTTGGGTAGATGGAGAGTGCTAGGCACATTTATTACTGGTGTTAGGTCATTTCAGTCTTGTCTGACTTTTCATGACTCCATTTGGCAAAGATACTGAAGTGGTTTGCATTTCCTTCTCCATCTTATTTTATAGATGAAGAAACTGAAGCAAATGCAGTTAACTGACTCACCCAGGGTCACAGAGCTAGTAAGTGTTTGAGGTCAAATTTGAACTCAGGTCTTCCTGACTCCAGTCCCACCACTCTAACCACTGCACCACATAGCTTTCCTGCTGCGTCATCTAGCCACCTTGTTATGTATATAGGGGATGTTTAAGTGTTTAGTAAATTGAACGTACGCATGTGTATGACAAAATAGTACCAGGGCTGTAATGATAATTAAAATAAAACCTAATTAACTGCAACTTTGTTCAATCATAATGGTTTATCCTTTGACAGGGAATAGGCTGGAGCTTATATCTGGTACTATCTCTGGAGAGAGAGTTTATTAAGCAAATTACTTGTACAAGCAAGATTTTGTAGGGGGAATGTTTAATCTACTTAAGAGATCAAATGTTTTTGGAGCCCTAAAAGAGCATCTGTTTATACACAAACAATGAATGAGGTGATTATAAATAAGTCATCTCTTTATTAAAGCAGTCCCAGCAGGACCTCTACTCAGGAAAGTGTTGTTGGCAGTTAGTTGGAGTTAATGTAGGTACTAGAAATGAATAAAACAGCATTTTTATAAAAAGTGTCTATAACTCAGGATCAGTGAGGCATGACTGTATTTACAATCCAAGAAAATGTTAATAGATTGCTCTTTGTTCTTTTATGCCTTTAGCGAAAGTGACATGACCCAGTAGAGAGACTGCTGAACCCAGGGATCTGGACTTGAGTTCAGGCTCTGATATTTAATGAAGTATAATACAGTGGAAAGGGCCCTAAGTTCTTTATATCCAGGATACAGGGGTTAGAGCCCTAATACCACTATGTCATGGAATTGTAGATATATCACATCATCACAAAGTCTTAGTTTTCTTGTCTGTGAAATGGACATAAAATTCTTATATTGCTTCTCTCACAACTGTAATGAGGATTATAGCTGATTAGTGAAAGTAAGCTGTACTTGAAAAATACTACCATTCAATAGCCCATTGTCCAAACAATCAATCAACATTTATTAAGGTCCTACTATGTGCCAGGTGGAATGTTAAGAGCTTGAGGATACAAATGGAGGCAAATTAGTCCATGCCCTCAAGAAGCTCAAAATCTAAAAGAAATGGATAACAGCCAAAAAATATATACAACAAGCTATAGTCAGGATAAATAGGAAATAATTAAGAGAGGGAAGGCACTAGAATTATAGAGGATTCGGAAATACTTCCTGCAGGAAGTGGGCTTTTAGGAAGTAGTTGACAGAGTTAAGAAGGGAGAGTATCCTAGAGGCATGGGGAACAGGCAGACTCAATGCCCAGAGGTAAGAGATGGAGTGTTTTGTTTGTAGAACAGCCAAGAAGCCAAGGTGACTATAGTCAAAGACAATAAGTGGGGAATAAAGTATAAGAAGACTGGAAAGCAAGGATGGGGCTGGGTAATAAAGGAGGTCAAATGTCAAACATTAAAATTTACATTTTCCTTAGGTGGCTGGAATACGGAAGGAGTTAATTAGGGATCCTGCATGGAGTACAAGTGCATGACCTCTCTATCCCCATACAGAGCAGGTGCTCACTAATTACAATGACAGACAGGGAGGGATGGGCTGGAATCTACTCAGAAATGCTTATAAGAGCTGATTGCTAAAATTTCAGAATGTTCATTTATTTACAACTTGGAAATCAGCTAATGTTACAAATCATTACTTGATTTATTGTTTTGTTTCTAGACTTAAGAAAGTGATTGAAAAAATGTTAATATTGCGAATTAAACCTCAAAGTATGTTGTATGTACATTTTAAGTACTGTTATTGGAGAACTTTTTGTTAAACATTTACCAACACATCACTGGCCATGGACCTATCAATCAGAATAATATGTAGGTGAAGAATATACATCACAGAAAGAAGAGGAAAAATACAGAGTCAGCTTTTCCTCTCTTTGGGAATGGACAAGCAAATTGTGGTAAAACAATGTGATAGAATATTATTGCACTCTAAGAAATGATAACTATTAATAAGTCAGGGAAGCATGAGAAGACTTATATGAACTGATGCAATTGGAAGAACCAGGAAAAAATGACAAAATGACTATAACATTATAAATGGAAGGAATGACAAAATCAAAATCAATATTGTATAATTATATTGATGAAACTTGGCATGAAAGATGACATAAAAATGCACCTGCTCTTTTTGGAAGGGATGGGAGTCTGCAGATGAGGAACACTGAGTATATTGCCAGATTAATAATTTTTCTAAACTTTTTTTCATTCTTTTTTATTTCTCTAAATATAACAGCTTCTGGCAAAGAATTAGCTAGCCACAAGATTCAGGGATTTTTGACTCTCCCTAGCTTGGAATAGAAAAAAAAAAACAAACAAAACCTAAGTCAAGATCCACCCTCAGATGGAATGGCAGAGGTTTTCACATGTAGGATATAATAGCAGTTTGGAGGAAGTCAGAGGAACCAGGGTGGAAGCAGGGAGAGGTGGCAGTCATCCATGGCAGCAAGCAGTGTGTGAGTGTGATGTCTGCAATGTCTTTAACAAGACCATGAGACGAGATTTCTCAATTGACTAGTGAGGAGATGTATTACTTTGTGTGTGTGTGTGTGTGTGTGTGTGTGTGTGTGTGTGTGTGTGTGTGTTTAACCATGGGCTCTTACTTCAATAACAGAAAGGCTGAAAGAAATAAAATAAAAATGAGAAGGCGATTACTGCTCTCGCACTTGCCTTATTTCTACTTCTTTTTGAAAAATTATGTTAAAGAATATATTTGTCAGCTTTAATTTTATTTCTCATAAACATATGTGGTTGATCTTTTCTAAATACTGCCTTCTGTCCCTTTGTTTGGAGCATGAGTTCACAATGGGAAAGTGTGACTTTTCCTGGGGGAGTGCCCAGAGCTCAACTCCAACCCATCATTACTTTTGCTGTTACTAGAGGCAAAAACACAGGGCATCTAAGAAGAGGCAGATAGGTAGTGCAAGAGATATAGTGCTGGGCCTGCAGTGAGGAAGTCCTGAGTGGGTGACCCTGGGCAGGTCACATACACTCAACTTTAAAATGGGGGAGATAAGATTGTTTGGCAGATTAAATGAGATAATATTTATAAAGAATTTATCACAGTGCCTGGTACCTAGTAGTGCTTAATAATTACTTATTTCCTTCCTTTATAACTATGCTTCTAAGTGTAGAATTATGATGAACATGGGCCATTTTTTTTAGAAATCTCCACCATAAATAAGAACCTAAGAGTAACCAGATGTTCTGTGAAGGATGATTCCCTGGGTAAGAGAGGTATATATATTTGGAAGTAAAGATGACATTAAAAAGAAAAGATATTGATAACAATTACCATTTCAAAAGATGGGGTTTTGAGAAGGAAGACTGTGTCAGACATACAGTGAACTTTCTGATGCTGCTTTAAAATTTAAAGTCAAAAGGTCCCTTAGAGATAGTATAGTGCAAGCCGTTCTTTTGATAGATAAAGAAACTGAAGCTCAGAGCATGACTTGCCCAAGGTCACACAGATAGTGACAGTACCAAGATTTGAACTCAAGTCTCTGACTTGCCATCCACTATCCATGTAGCTTCTAGAAATATGTGCTTGTTACATTCTACATAAACTTCTCTAGCTTGCAACACCTGTTCAAGCTCTTGGCTTTCTGTTCCTGTCAGCTCCTTGAATTTAGGGTTCCCAGGAAATTCTGCTTCTATATCTGGCTAGATATTTAGCTATTAGTTAGCTCTAGATTTGAAATTCACATCTCTTTTCCCAGAACAGCTTTTTTCTTCAGCCCCAGAGATGGCCCTAACACATGTAGACTTTCAGTGGGGGATCTCATATGGTGGCCATGTCTACATAACCATAGCAAAAGGGAGGTTAAAATAGTATCTTGAAGAATTCTAGCATCCATATGTACAAATATATTTATAGTAACACTTTTTCTTGTTGCTGAGAATGGAGGGGGGGGAAGAGGAATATCCACCAATTGGGGAATAGCTGAATAAGTCATGGTATATGAACGTAATGGAAATTATGATGTTGCAAGAAATGACAAATATAATGGATTCACAGAAATCTGGGAAGATATCTTTGAACTAAGGCAGACTAAAATGAACAGAAGCAGGAGTGTTTACACAATGTCCACAACAATGGAAAGAAATAAAAACATCAAAAGACTTCAGAATTCCTATCAATGTACTACCCAATCATGATTGCAAAAGATTGATGCTGAAACGGACCTCTCATTCCTTGACATAGATGTGGTGGAATGGATCAGATGTGTTTGTTTTGCTTGACTTTTTTGTTACAAGGAACATGTTTATTTGGAGACTGCTGGAGGAGGGTTGATTATAATCAAAAAAGCACTTATTAAGCACTTACTATGTGCTGTGTTAAGCACAGCAAATACAAAAAATAAAATAAAAACAAATGAAACAAAACTGCTTTTAGTTCTCTATGTTCTTGGAGTCTAGATAATTATAGAACTCCAAAAACTAAAGGAATATCAATAATGCATTTTAGGGGAATGAAGTAAATAAGAAATGTAAAGGAAGAAAGTGGGGATTTTGTTGCTATATCCTGTAATCCACCTCAGCTCTTCACTGTCCAGAGCACTCTTCCTCCTCTGTCCCAGTGACCTTTTCATAATGGCAGTGCCCCCATCCATGCAGCTTCATTGTCTGATTGGTAAATTCCCCTTCAAAACCTCCATTTGAAGAAATATCCATGTGAGTCATGGTCTCTTCTAATCCTACTCAGCTCTTCTCTCTCAATTTTTCTGCTTTGCCTTCTCTAGGGTGCCACCTCCTATAACTTTTCAGCTCACTTTTATGTGTAAGCTTAAATTTTAATATAAACTCTTCAAGGGAGCTTGTGTTTGTATTCCCAGAGTATTGAACAAAGTAAACACAATAAATGCTTTATCTAATATAATCCTGTTAATTCAAATATACACTTTTTTCAAGAGAAGCTTGATTTAAAAGAAATCCTCAGTGTCCTATACAATTCTTGGTTGTTTCCTTTGAATTTTGAAATGTTGGTTTTTCACATTATAGGTAAGTTCATAATTTCATAAAGTAAAGAATTCTAGTCAAAATCTATTCTGAATTAAGTGATTGAAGGACTCTTTATTGCATGTTCACATGGAAGAAGTAGTGTCTCAAGGCATAGAAAGTTTAAAAAAAGTAAGAAAAGAAAGGACAATGCCTTTGTTGTTGAACATGGTCAGACCTCCTCGCAATTACAGTGTTCAGTTCTTGGAGCCATGTTTAGGAATATTGTTGACAAGCTGAAGCAGGTCCAGAGGAGGATGAAGGAACTAGAGACCTCCCTACATGAGGATTAATTGAAGTAAATGGGAATATTTACTCTGGAGAAGAAAATAACTAGAGGCAAACATGATTGTATCTGCAAGTATTTGAAGGGCAATCACTATAAAGAGGAATAAAATTTGCTTTGCTTGGCCCCAGTGTGAAGAAAGAAGATTAGTGGGTGGCAATTGCAGAGAGTTTTAAGGATCCTTCCTTGAAATTACAGCTATTCCAAAATAAGAGACATTGCTTTATGAGATAGTAGGTCTCTATCACTTTAGATCTTTTAAGGGGGGAAAATGATGACCAAGCATTGGAGGTGCTACAGATAAGATTTACTTTTTGTGAGGTTGGGCTAGATGGCCTCAGAGGTCACCTCCAAATATTCTAAGATTGTGCAAATGCCAAAAAAGTAAGGGAAACAATATTTGGTTTAGAATGAGTAGTATGCATATTTTTAAAATAGTACATTTACAATGAATTTCTATCAATATATTAAACTTAATCTACATTCCCTTTGTATTTAGTACATTCACCTTAAGGAATATGGTCTAGAACAGGGATGGGGAACCTTCGGCTTTGAGGTCACATACGGACCTCTAGGTCCTCAAGTGTGGGATTCAGGCAAAGGGCCGCACTTGAGGAACTAGAGGAACACATGTGGCTTCAAGGCCACAGATTCTCCATCCCAGTCTAGAACTTGGGCCATAGGCTGAGAAGGAGACATGTTATGGTTATAGAGAGTCCACAACTTAAAAGTTACACCAACAGGTCAATAAGCATTGAGTAATCATATACTATGTGCTGAGCATTGTATAAAGTAAAAGGGATGTGAAGAAATTCTAAAATAGGAATTCACACTCTAAAGGCATAAACAAAATGCAAATAACTGTTTACAAAGGATAAAATTTACTTGCAAGTCATTTAGGAGTTGAATGTAATGGCCATAAAGTTTTTTGGCATTTGAAGATTCAGTTGTTAGCATAATAGAAGTATAAGATCCAATGTTAGAAAATAGAACACAGGCTATCACAGCCAGAAGGGACCTTAAAATATAGAATATTACAGATGGAAGGGAAATTAGGAAATATGATGTTAGAATATCAAAAATAGGATGTGAGAACTAAAAGGTACCTGAGAAATCATTTAAATCAATACTGTCATTTAACAGATTATAATAACAATAATTCCTATATAACCTTTTAAATGAATTATCTCAGTTGTGTCTTGAGACCACTGAAGGCATGTCTCAAAATGAAGACACTAAGACCTAGAGGAAGTGGCACATGGCCACATAACTGACTATATCTCCATTTCTATTTATTTCTATCTCCATATCATAATTTGAACCTTTGTCTATTCTGTCTTTAAATCCAGTATTCCACCCACTAAATCCAAATTATTCTAAAATAATACTTGGAAAAATCTTTCCCATTACACCATATTGTGATAAGAAATTATTCATTTTTTAATCATACATTCATCTATAACCTTTTTTTCTCAACTAAGGTTTCCTGAGTACTTTCTATTTCCAAAGCACTATAATAGTTTCTATGGGTGATACAATGAGAAATGAGAAATGATACCTGACTTGTAGGATCTGACATTCTAGTAAGAGAGAAAAGACCCCTGAATAAATAGCATCTCTCATAGAAGCAGCATAGACATTAAATCCAGACAGGAGAGCACTAACATTTGGCTGGGGTGATCACTGAGGGCTTTCTAGAGGTGGTGGCCTTTCAGTTAGGTCATGTGAAAAGGACCATGAGATATAGAATATAACCTCTTCAAGTCTCAGTTTCTCCTTCTACAAAACGAGGCGGTCAGAATCAATGGTCCCTAACTTTCCTTCTTGCTTCTATAATCATGATCCCATGAAGAAAGTAGATCTTGGGCTTTGACTTCTTAGTGAGTGGAAAGAATCTTATACTAATAGTTTGGAGTCCTGTGTTTATGTCCTGACCTGGCTGTTTCACTCATGAGCTATATCTGACTATGGGCCACTAATCCAACTCTCTGAACCTTGATTTCCTTCCCTGGGAATCATGATATTTGCATTACCTTCCTATCAAAGGTGTTGTGTGGAAAATGCTCTGTATATTTTAAAGGGTGTAGGAAATGTGAGTTATTATTATTCCTAAGGCAAACTCCCCACCACTAAAACAAGATGGGTAATAGAAACAAGCCGTATGAATCATTGTGTATTGGGTCCCCTGCCCTTAACAGAGCCAGACCCTCACGTTTCCCAGATGTCCTCTGGAGAGCGAGACTTACTAATGCCAGGAGCCAATTTCTCTGTGAGGGACACGTATTACAATCTTGGCCATCCTGAGAAGCTCTAAATCTTCCCAGATGACAGACTACAGCTCTCTCAGTGACTGGCTTATACAGTCTCCTATCGGGGACTAAAAAGACCTTGGGCATCTATAAAACCACACTCTCCAATGGAAGCTGAAATGCATTTTTATTCCTAAACAAACTTTAATATTTTTCATCTGGACTTATTTCTATACTGTCAGCAAAAAAAAAAGTAAGAAAGAAAGAAAAAAAGTCTTTGCATGTGGTTGTGTATTTATGAGTGAGTTCTCTCTCTAAACAGATTTGTAACTAAAAACAGAAATATCTTTTTATGGGAGACAGCTGGTTGTGAGATTAAAGATACACACTGAGGGAGGGGAGTTCAAATTAACCAACATTCCTCAACATGGAATGAATTCCTGGGAACGTTTGGAGCCTTTTAGCTTGCAACCTAAAAAATATCTAATCTCCTGCACTAGTTTCTCTCTATAGGTTTCAGTTGGTTATTTGGCAGTAAAAACCTTTGAAAGCCCAGCATGGGGCCATAACTCTTCCACATCTCAAGAAATCAGAGATAACCTATAAATACTTGTGCACGCGTGAACATTTCTAATGATGCAATTCCATTTAGGAGGATCCAAAAAAACACGAACCAAGCAAATAGGACCAATTCTCAGGTCTCTAGTCTCCCTCTCTGGGTAGGGAAAATGCAGTGATAACATTTTAGAATCGATATCTAAATGTTTAGGGCTTGACTCATGCTTCAGCTCTTAGAACCTAGTAGTTGCAGGTGAATTTTTACAGACTTTTTCAGCTAGGTGGGTGGGACTTTAGGTTGTAGGATATCAGGTCAAAGTATTTCAGAGAAGGTGTCTTAGAATATGTTATAACATGCAATAGTAAAGGTGGAAAATACGTATAGATGATGTTGTGCAATTCTCTCATTTTTTTTTCTTTTTCAGGCCTAAGAAGGGAAGCATTGTCCAAACTATGCTAGAATGACTTTAAAAAGAAAATTTTAAAATTAATTTATTTTTAGCTTTCAACATTCACTTCCACAAGATTTTGACTTCCACTTTCTCTGCATCTCTTCTCTCCCCCACCCCAAGACAACATGCATTCTGCTTACCCCTTTCCCCAATATTCCCTCACTTCTATCATCCTTCCCCCTTCTCTTATCCCCTTCCCTTTTATTTTCCTGTAGGGCAAAGTAGATTTCTATACCCCATTGCCTGTATATCTCATTGCCCAGTTGCATGTAAAAGCAATTTTTAACATTCATTTTTAAAACTTCGAGTTCCACATAGGAAGAATATTTTAATTGATTCAATCAAATTCAGTTCAGTCAGTCAGTAAATAACATTCATTAAATGCCTACTACATGTCTGGCACTGTAGTATACAAAGAAAGGGCAAAGAGAGTCCCTGTCCTCAAGGAGCACACAGTCTAATAAAGACAGATAACACCCAAAAGGAAGCTAAAAAGGAGGGAAAAGGGGAAAAGAACCAGAGGCATTCTACTAGTATAGGAGATCTTAATCTGTTTTGTGTCATGAATGCTTTCGACAGTCTCGGGAAAGAAGACAATGGAGCCCTTCACAGAATCATGTTGTTAAATGTCTAAAAGAAGATATATAGAATTACACAGGAAATCATTTATATTAAAGCTACGTCACTATGAAGGAGAATAATGAATCCAGTGAGGCAGTTACATATATTCAAATTCACATGATTCAAAATTGCAATTATGTAAAATGGTCACTGGTTTCAATACACTGAAAATATACAGTGTAGATTCCAATGTTCTGGCCATCTCCCAAGATTCGTTATTTTCATTATTTGCACTAATTGGAACCTACATATATTTCAATATAATTAGTTGTCTTCATAATAATGCTCATGCAGTTATATTTTAACAAAAAGAAAGAAAAAAGAAAGAAAATGTTCACACAACCCAGACCCCAGGTTAAAAACCTGGAAGATGGAAGATGATTATTTAGCATAAACATATAATTTGTGCTAAGAAATTTTCAGGTAGAAATTCTAGGTGGAGAGCGCTAATTTATGTATCCAGATTTCAGGTCCAATGCTCCTGCCATTACCCCTCAAACAATCCCTGAACTGACTTTGTAAATGGGACAGATGCATATGATTTTTCTTGTTAGATATGTGTGGAGATGGCTAAACATTCCAGAAATAATTGTGGCAGAAAACCATTCAGGCTTTCTGCCAAATTTAAAAACAGAAAATTGCCATGTCTTCTTTCTCTATCCTTCAAAAAATAATAATAATAATAAAACTTACATCAATATTTCACATGTTCTATAATATCACCAGTGTGGGCAGTCTTTTTCAGGCTCAGTAGAGAATTGATGTTGTTGTTTAGTTGTGTTTCAGTCATGCCTGACTCTTTGTGACCCCTTTTAAGGTTTTCTTGGCAAAGGTACTAAAATGGTTTGCCATTTCCTCCTCCAGCTCATTTTACAGACAAGGAAACTGATTCAGACAGGGTTAAGAGAATTTCCCAGGGTCACACAGCTAGTAAGTGTCTGAGACTGAATTTGAACTCAGGTCTGCCCGACTCCAAGTCTAGCACTCTATCCACTATGCTACCTAGCAGCCCCCAGCATTAACATGCCTGTGGCTAAAAAAGGATAGAGAAAGAAGGAAAGAAAGAAAGAAAGAAAGAAAGAAAGAAAGAAAGAAAGAAAGAAAGAAAGAAAGAAAAAAGAAAGAAAGAAAGAGAAAGAAAGAAGGAAAAAAAAGGAAGGAAGGAAGGAAGGAAGAAAAAAATGAAAGAAGGAACGAAAGAAAGAAAGGAAGGAAGGAAGGAAGGAAGGAAGGAAGGGAGAAAGAAAGAAAGGAAGAAAAAAATGAAAGGAGGAAAGAAGGAAAGAAGGAAAGAAGGAAAGAAAGAAAGAAGGAAAGAAAGAAAAGAAAAGAAAGAAAAAAGAAAGGAAAATGCTTTTTAATTTAAATTTTAAAATAAAATAAAGCATCCTTAGCTCTTCAGGCCTTACAAAATAACCAGGTGGAAGGATTTCCTGACCTAGAATCCGTAGACTTTAACCTTTTCACCATTCTCTTGTCTCTTCTAACCTGTCCTTCCTAAACTATGATGGCTTCCATTATATAGCTTATGGCAACTTACAAAGTATTTTCTGATCGATTATCCCATCTTGTCCAACTACCTATGGGAAGACGTAATGGAAGATGAAGGCAGTACAAATATTATTATTATTATTATTATTATTTCTAATCTTTGATGAATTTGTATATAGTCCTTCTAGTAGTGCCATTCCTAAGCTATCTATCCACTTTCTCTTGTGCGACTCTCATCCATGTATGCCTGAAACTCTGCTTCAGTGATATCCACCCAGCATTCTAGATGTCATCTTCTAGGTCTCCAAACCTTGTATCAGTAAAGAATGAGGACTATCCATTGTTTGAATGTGTCTTGCTCTTGAAAAATTCCCTCCCTTTTGATGATCCTTCTCTCCACTGCCATCCTTTATACCATTTTCCCTGCTCAACTCTAATTTTATGATCCAGCTGACACATGTCTATGCATATGAGGAAGTTTAAACAGAGGTAAAGTGGTTTTTCCACAGTTATACATGCTTATAGAATCATAGATTTAGACTGAGAGGATCTCTTGAGAAAGCAGAGTGCTAGTAAGTGTTTAACTGGAATCTCTGGAAAAAAATATATAGCATATGTTTGTGTGTGTGTGTGTGTGTGCGTGTATGTATACACATTATATATATACACACATACATGAAATATCTATATAGATATACCTATGTTTCTATACATATATTTATCTACACATTAATAAATGTGTATGTATGTAAACATACCCTTTTATTTTGTTTTTAAATAAATTTTTATTTCTCTTTTGTTTCTTCATTTACATTTCTCAGTGCATACAGGTATCCCTGATAACAAAATGAAAAAGGAGGGGGAACTAAAATAAACATAATCAACATAACAAAAAAGTCGGACATTGTATATAGGGTTCTGCATCCATAGTCCCCCATCTCTGCAAAAAAGAGGCAGGACACTTTTAAATTTCATGAGTATTATTTACATTTACTCATTACTTCTGTAAGTCTAAGAGTCAACAAGGCAACAAATCAAGTCAGCATTTATCTGATTTCTGAAGTATAAATCCTTACAGTGAAAATTGAACAATCTGCTCCTGGAAGCTGGTCTGAGCTGGCTCCAGCACAGCCCTGCTTAGAGATAACCTTCAGTTCAGCTTCATCATTGGAAAGGTTAGAAAATTGAGGCCCACAAGCCCAAGTGGTTCAGCCCAAGTCATACAAGCAGTAAGTAGGCCTTCTAATTCCAAGCACGCTAGTTCTATGTTCCAACTGCACAATCCCTCTTTTTTTTATGAAGGAAAATTCAGAGGAATGCCTTGGAAGTATGGAAAGATTTTGTGAAATGATGAAAAATGAAATAAAGAAAAGCAAAATGGAAAGAGTGAATACAATGACTTTTAAAATGTCACTGGAAAGAATAAAACAAGCACAGCAAAGACAAAGCCATCCGACTAATCATTTAGTACTTAAAATGATCAAGTCTGACCCTGGAAGAGAGAAGAGAAGAAACTCCACCTCCTTCCATTCTTGGCAGAGGTGAAGGAGTGTGAGTGGAATGCTGCATATACTGTTTGTCTCCATTGGTATTTTGATTGGCTTTGTTTCATTTTCCCCTTCCCCACTACTTTTAAATTATTTTTTTTTGACAGATGATGACTTTCTGGAATGGTGGGGGAAGTAGGAGGTGAGATATATTTGGACATGGAGTTGATATGAAACCAAAGATAACAACAAAAAATAATTGAATGAAATGAAAGCACAGGCAAGATTTCTTACATGATCTACTTTCCATGTCTCCAAATGTCAAAATGTTGGAGGAATGTGAGAGTGATTGTTTTTTTTTTTTAATGTGGTCCCATTAGTCACGTGGAAATAAGATCAATTTTAGTTCTGAGGAACTATGGACAGGATGAGGACAAAATCTGCAAAACAATTTCTGGGAAGTGAGAGGACCTAATTTCATTTTTAAAAAATCCAGAAACAAAATTGCCCACATAATAAAGGTTGGCCTTATTAAGTACTGGGCCTGGCGAGCACAGAATGATGTAGTGGAAAGAGCTGAACTGGGTCAGGACAAAGGGTTTCAAGTTTTCCTTCTGCACTAACTAGCTGTGTGGTCTAGGATTATTCTCTTTCCATCTTTGGGGCTGTTACTGAATCTTTAAAATTGAGCTAGATGTTCTTAAAGATCTATCCTATTGCTAAAATGCTTGTTTCTGTTGTTCTGTTGAATATGATTTGGAAGCTGGGGACATTCACCTGCTATTCCTTGCCTCCATGGCAAGACTCTACCCACTTAGAAGATTTCAGAATACTTTTACCCAATAAATATAACATATGAATTCTTTTGCCACCTCAATTAATCCTCATAAAAATATCAATTATTTGTGAAGAGAAATTGAACATTAAACTTTTATCTATCAGTTGTTTGTGCCTTTGTAGGAATGAGTTTTCTTGGGAACTGTTTCTCAGATAGTCTCAGGACCAAAAGAGAACTCAGAATACAGGAAGTCAGAGTTGGTAGGTACATTAGTACAGTGAAGAGTAGAACTGAAAATATAGAATATTAGGTCCATAAATAACCCTAGAATTCATCTCTTCATTCCTTTCGTTTTACATATATGGAAACAGAGGATCGGGGAAATTAAATGAATTACCCAAGGGAGTAGTAAAAACAAGATTAAAATGTTGTCCCTACTGGATATTTTAAGTAAGAGTGAATTTTTTCTGACAATCTCCTGGATAAAAAAGGGTGAAATGTTTACTTTGCTAATATTGTAGCATTTTGAAGCACACACTTTGGAGGCCACAAGTCCTGTGAGTCTTCAACCAAGCTTGGGTTTGCAGTAATAACCCATCCTCTACAAGGCCCTGTTTGACAAATCTGGGCACTAGGAACTGTATCTTCTAATTGAAAGGGAGAAGTTCTGGACTGTGGCAGCCAGGGTTGGGTGGGGATGTGTGGGCAGCAGTTTGAATGGTCCTTCCAAACCACAACTATGCTTTTGGAAGCACTAGAGTATCAGAATTGTGCTGCGCCAGCAAATATCTTTTTTTTCCCTTTTTTGGATTCAAAAGGAGGAATTATCCATTTTCACTAACTCCTGCTCTCCCTCAGTATAGATATTTTTAAGGAGTGAAAGTAATCTCTATTAACCAATTTTAAAAAAGTTGCTGTGATAATTAGATATAATGATGGTGTGTGATGAAAAGTAGTGAGGTAATTTATCTATTTATCTCTCTATCTATTATGTAGAGTTTTTGTTTGCTCATTTTCCTTCTCTTTCTTCTCAAACAAGACCTAGGGAGAGACATAATGAAAAGAAAATAAATGCCTGTTAGTTGAAAAATATAATTTTTTAAAAGTGACCTAGACTTGGAGTTAGAAGTACTGAGTATAAGTCTCTGTTTCCAAATTTCTCCTGAACCCCTGAGATTCAACAGCTAACACTGGGAAACTATTCCCCTCAGACTGACATTTCTGTTAGAGACAGGGAACATAGCTCCTTGGGAGAAGTGGAATAAAACAGAGTTTCTTTGCAAATGATTACATGTGAAATGAAATTGGCCTGCGCTCATTCTATCCAGGTTATGTGTCAGCTACAGAGTAGTTCTTCATCCTAGCATCAAGTACCAAGCATATCCCCAGGACCAGGTTAATAAATTTTCCTCATATGTATTCATTATGCTTTTTAAGCTTTTATTTAGTATTTTGTTTTTCCCATTATATGTAAAAAACAATTTTAACATTTATTTTTAAAACTTTGAGCTCCAAATTTTCTCCTTTCCTCCTTCCCCACACATGCCCATTGAGAAGGTAAGCAATTCAATATAGGTTACACATGTGTAGTCATGCAAAACATATCCATAATAGTAATGCTGTGAAAGAAAACATAAGCAAGAAAATAAAACCTCAAGAAAAATAAAGAAGGTTTTAAAAAAGTATGTTTCGTTCTGTATTCAGACACCATCAGTTCTTTCTCTGGGGATAGATAGCACTTTTCATCAGAAGTCCTTCAGATTTATCTTGGACTGTTGTATTGCTGAGAATAGCTAAGTCATTCAAGGCTGTTCATCTTACAATATTGCTGCTACTTTGTACATGGTACATTTCACTTTGCATAAGCCCCTGCAAGTCTTTCCAGGTTTTTCTGAGAGCATCCTACTCATCATTTCTTATAGTACAATGGTACCCCATCAAAATCACATGCCACAACTTGTTTAGCCATTCCCCAACTGATAGGCATCGCCTCAATTTCTAATTCTTTGTTCCCAGAAAAGAGCTGCTATAAATATTTTTTTCATACATATAGGTCCTTTCCCCTTTTATAAGTCTCTTTTGGGATACAGGCCTACTAGTGGTATTGCTAGGTATGCATGGTTTAATAGCACTTTGGGCATAGTTCCAAATTACTCTACAGAATGGTTGAATTAATTCACAAGTCCACCAAAAGTTCATTCATGTCTCATTTTTCCCACATCCCTTCTAATATTTGTCATTTACCTTTTTTTTCCTATTAGCCAGTCTATTAGATATGAGATAGTTCCTCAAAATTGTTTTAATCTGCATTTCTAAAATCAATAGTAAGTTAGAGTTTTGTTTTATTTTTTTTTCATATGGCTATAGATAGCTTTGGTTACTTCAGCTGAAAACTGATCGTATCTTTTGATCATTTATTAATTGGGGAATGGCTCTTATTTTTTTTATAAGTTTGACTCGGTTTTCTGTATGTTTGAGAAATGAGAACTTTATCAGAGAAACTTACTTGAAATTTTTTTTCAGTTATTTTGCTAACTGTATTTTCCTCCATTCTACCCCCTCCCGTTTATTCTATTCTGTCTTTTCACCCTATCCTTCTCTTCAAAAGTGTTTTGCTTCTGACTGCCCCCTCTCCCAATCTGCCCTCCCTCCTATCACCTCCCTTTCTCTAAACCCCTTCCCTTCCTACTTTCCTGTAGACAGATTTCTCTACTGACTGAGTGTGTTATTCCCTCTTCGAGCCAGTGCCGATGAGAGTGAGGTTCACTCATTGCCCGTCCCCTCCCCTCTTTCCACCTCCACTGTAAAAACTTTTTCTTGCCTCTTTTATGTGAGATAATTTACCCCATCTCCCTTTCTCTTTATCCCACTACATTTCTCTTTCCCCTTAATTTTATTTTTTTAGATATCATCCCTGTATATTCAACTCATACCTGTGCCCTCTGTCTATATATGCTCCTCCTAATTACCCTAATAATGAAAAAGGTCTTATGAGTTATGAATATCATCTTCCCATGTAAGAATGTAAACAATTTAAATTTATTAAGCCCCATATGATTTCTCTTTACTGTTTTCCTTTTTATGCTTCTCTTGAGTCTTGGGTTTAAAAGACAAATTTTGTATTCAGCTCTGGTCTTTTCATTAAGAGGACCTAAAATTCCTCCATCTCATTGAATGTCCATTTTTCCCCTGAAGTATCATACTCAGTTTTATTTATATTTAGGACTTTTTAATATTTAATATTAGGTTAGGATTATATAGGAAAAAATCATCACTGGGTAGGTGATTCTAGCTCCTTTGCCCTCTGGAATATCATATTCCAACACCTGCAATACTTTTATGTAGAAGCTGCTAAATCTTGGGTTGACCTGACTGTGACTCCATAATATTTAAATTGTTTCTTTCTGGCTGCTTGCAATATCGTCTCCTCATCCTGGGAACTCTGGAATGTGACTATAGTATTCCTGGCAGTTTTTTATTTTTGGATCTCTTTTAGGAAGTGATGAGTAGATTCTTTTGATCTCTATTTTACTCTGTTCTAGAATATTGGGGAAGTTTTCCTTGATAATTTCTTGAAAGATGTCTAGGCTCTTTTTTTGATCATGGATTTCAAGTAGTCCAATAATTTTTTAAATACCTCTCCTAAACCTAGTTTCCAGGTCAGTTGTTTGTTCAAATGAGATATTTCACATTGTCTTCTATGTTTTTATTCGTTTGGTTTTCTTTTATTGTTTCTTGAATTCTCATAAAGTCATTAGCTTCCATTTGCTCCACTCAAATTTTTAAGGAATTATTTTCTCCTGTGAGCTTTCGGACCACCTCTTCTATTTGGACAATTCTGCTTTTCATGGCCTTCTTCTCTGCATTGGCTTTTTTGCAGCTCTTATACCATTTGGCCTTGTCTATTTTTAAGGTGTTATTTTCTTCAGTATTTTTTGTATCTCCTTTACAAAGCTATTGACTCATTTTTCATGATTTTCTTACATCACACTCATTTCTGTCCCCAAATTTTCCTCTACCTCTCTTACTTGATTTTCAAAATCCTTTCTGTGCTCTTCCATGGCCTGAGACCAGTTCATATTTTCTCTCAGAGTATTTGGATGTAGGAGCTTTGACTTTGCTTTCTTATTCAGAGTGTGTGTTTTGATCTTCCTTGTTGCCATAGTAACTCTGAAAAGTCAGAGGATTTATTTCTGTTTGTTTTTTGCATTGTTTACTAATTTTCCCAGCCTATTAGCTGACTTGTAACTCTTTGATAAAGTAAGGCTTTGCTTCCAGGTTGGAGGGCTTGTCCCAAGCTTCAGGGGTTTTGTACAGCTGTTTTCAAAACACGTTTTAAGTTCTGCAACATATTTTCTCACCATAACCCTGTCACTTAGGTAGTACATGACAATGAACATGATGACAAAAGTTTGGGACCTGTAAGCTTTCCATTCTTCCAAGGTGGTATAATCCGAGGAGAGTAGTTTACTCCTCTCTTGGCCTGTGCTCTGGTCTGTGAGTGACCACAAGCACCCTTTTCTGCCTTGGTACTGTGAGGAGGATCTCCCTTCCACTGCTGCTGCAAGCTTTTCTGTGCTAGTACTCCTCCTCACCCTGAGACTACTGCCCAGAACTGTGACCCAGATCTGAGTATGGGCAAAGGAACAGAGTCTTTCCTCAGTGGTAGCAAAAAGACCCCTGTAGTCTCCTTCTGACTATCTGTTTGACCCCACCCATACCATCTGTGGTCTGAGAACTCTAGAAGCAGCCATTGCTACTGCTGATTCAGTGTCTCCCAAGGTCTGCTCCCGATTTGCTGGGGCTAGGACTGTGCTGGTGTGGCCTGTGCTACACTGGGCTCCATTCTCATCTAGGTTCGAAAGACCTTTCCTGTTGACCTTCCAATCTTTGGCATCTGTGGGCTGAGAGGTCTAGAAACTGCCACTACCACCACTGATTATTCACCCCCAAGGCCTGCTCCAGGTTTGCAGGTGCCAGTTCTGTGCTGGATTATACTCCTTTCTCTCCTTGGTGCAACAGACCTTTCCTGCTGATCTTCCAAGTTGTCTTGGGCTGGATATTTGTTTCACTCTATCTTTTTGTGGGTTCTGCTGCTCTATAATTTGTTTAGAGTCATTTTTAAAGGTATTTGGACTGGTTTGGGGGAGAACTCATGTAAGTCTCTGCCTTTACTTCACCATCTTGGCTCCACCTTCCAATAGCATAGTAAATTCAATCCCAAGAAAATTAGAGTGGCTCTTGGACAGGACGTACATCCATAGCATTGCACATAAAATGACCTTAACTAACATTATTTCAAGATAACTCATTATACTGTAAACAAACCCCTCTATAACATACACATGAAGTCCCTCTGTGATATAGTGTATCGCATTGCTCATTTATAGTATTTATAAGGATGTGCCCAGAAAACTAATGGCCTCTTTTATTGTTATTTCATCTTGTACTCTGTTTGTGTGTGTGTGTGTGTGTGTGTGTGTGTGTGTGTGTGTGTGTTTTGGTGGGCGGGGCACAGGGGAGAGTGATTAAGGAGGATGTGTCTATGAAGGTTTGATTTTCATTTCATGCAAACCAGAGATTCCCAACATGTAAGTGTATTTTTATGTATGTATTTTATGTATATGAGGGGTATGTGTGCATATAAAAGCACCAATAATTTTATTGAAGCCTTTAGTTGACTAGGTACCTTTGATGCTGATAGAAAAGTTCCTGAATATTCACATGAAAGCAATAAAACTTCAAATGCACATGTTTTAAGTTCTGCAAAGTACTTTCTCACAATAAGCCTGTCACTTAGGTAGTGCTTTTCCATGACAATGAACATGATGACAAAAGCTCAAACTTTTGCTCTTGTCATTCTGTTATTTTCATATACATGTATGTATATATACTTATATGTATATTTTCATATACATGTGTGTATATTTTCATATACGTATGTGTATATTTCATGCACATGTATATGTGTATTTTCACATACATATATACATACATATATGCCTATTTTCACATATATAAATTTTGTAAAATATTTCTAATTCCATGTAAAAAAATTAACAATCATTAAAAACTGATTTCCAAATTCTCTTTCGGCCTCCCACCATCTGCCCCCTCCTTGAGAAGGCAAACAATTTGATATTATCCATGTGAAGTCATTCAAAACATATTTCCATATTATATGTGTTGCGAAGAAAATGCAAACAATAGAAAGAAGAAAATAAAGTAAAAGAAGTATGCTTCAATTGCATTCAGACTTAATCTGTTCTCTTCGGAGATTGATAGCATTTTTCATCATGGGTCCAGTGGAATTTTCTTGGATCTTTGTCTCAATCAAAGTAGATAAGTCTTTTACAGTTGATCATTCTTACAATAGTGTTCTTACTCTATACAGTGTTCTCCTGATTCTGCTCACTTCACTTTGAATGAGTTCATCTTTCAAGGTTTTTCAGAAACCAATGTAATTTGTCTTTTCTTTAAGCACAATAGTATTCTATCACAATCACATACTACAACTTGCTACCCAATTGGTAGGCATCCCTGCAATTTCTAATTCTTTGCCACTACAAAAAGAGTTGATATCAATTTTTCTACAAATAGGTCCTTTTTCCCTTTTCTTTTATCTCTTTGGGAAATGGTAGTGTAATTGGTAGAATAAAAGATATGCATACTTTTGTAGCTCTTTGGGAGTAAATACAAATTGTTCTCTGGAATGGTTGAACTAGCTTACAACTCCACCAGCAGTGAATTAGTGTCCCAATTGTTTTTCCACATCGCCTCCAGCATTTGTCATTTTCTTTTTCTGTCATGGCGGGTAATCTGATGGGTGTAGGGAAGTATCTGAGAGTTGTTTTAATGTGCTTTTCTCTAATCAGTAGTGATTTAGAGCATTTTTATGTGACTATTGATAGCTTTGGTTTCTTCTTCTGAAACCTATCTTTTCATATCCTTTGACCATTTATCAAGTGAGGGATGGCCCTTTTTTTTTAGAAATTTGGCTCAGTTCCCTATATATTTGAGAAATGATGACTTTATTAGATAAACTCACTGTAAATTTTCACTCAATTCCCTTTTTTTTCTTCTAATTTTGTCTACATTAGTTTTATTTGTGCAAAACCTTTTTGATTTCATGTAATCAAAATTACCCATTTTACTTCTCATGATCCTTTCTATCACTTGTCTGGTCATAAAATCTCTGCAATTCATGGATCTGACTGGTACATTTTTCCATATTCCATTCATTTACTTGTGATATCACCCTTCATGTCTGAATCATTTATCCATATTGAGCTTATATGCATAGGTTCCCAAAGTGGGCAATGCCTCCCCTGGGGGATGCTGCTGTTTGAAATGACATATATTAAAAAAAATATTGAAAAGGTTGAAGAAAGTAGATTGGGGGGGGGTGCTGAATATTTTTTTTGAAAATGGAGTGGTAGGCCAAATAAGTTTGGGAACCTCTGGATACAATATGATATGTGGGTCGATGTCTAGTTTCTGCCAAATTGCTTTCTAAATTTTTAAAATAATTTTTAACAAATGGTGGGTTGATACACCCAAAGCTTGAATCTTTGGGTTTCTCAAACACCAGATTATTATGGTCATTTGCTACTGTGTTTTGTTGTTCAATTGTTTAAGTTGTATCTGACTCTTTCTGACCCATGGACTTTTGTCCATGGGGTTTTCTTGGCAAAGATACTAGAGTAGTTTGCCATTTCCTTCTCCGGTGGCAAGCAAATTAAATGATTTGCCCCAAGTCACACAGCTAGGAAGTTTCTGAGGCTGGATTTGAACTCAAGTCTTCCAGATTCCAAGCCCACAGGTCTATCCATTTTGCCACCAAGCTGCCTTACTATATATTGTGCACCTAATTTATTCCATTGATCCATCGTTCCATTTCTTTGCCAGTATCAGATGGTTTTGATGATCACTGCTTTGAAATATATTTTGAAATCTGATTCTACTGGGCCACTTCTTTTACGTCTTTTTTTCATTGATTCCCTTAATATTCCTCACATTTTGTTCTTCCAGACAAATTTTATTATTGTTTTTTTCTAACAGTATAAAATAATTCTTTGAGAGATTGGTATGGCACTAAATAAGCAAATTAACTTAGATTAATTATTTTTGTTATATTTGTTCAGCCTATCCATGAGCAATTAATATTTTCTTTTAATTTGTTTAGATCTGACATTGTGAGAAAAGAGTTTTGTAATAAACCCTGGGTTTGTCTTAGCAGGTATACTCCCATGTGCTTTATATTGTCTGCAGTTATTTTAAATGGGATTTCTCTCTCTATCTCTTGCTGCTGGGGTTTGTTGGCAGTATATAGAAAAGCTGATTATTTATATGGAGTTACTTTATATCCTGCAAATTTGCTAAAGTTGTTAATTATGTCAGTTTTTTAGTTGATTTTCCAGAGTCCTCTAAGTATGCCATCATATACTATATCATCTTCAAAGAATGATAGTTTTGACTCCTTGTTGCTTAGTTTTATTTCTTCTATTTTATTTGGTCTTTTGCTATAGCTAACATTTCTAGTACAGTATTGAATAAAAGTGGTGATGATGAACATCCTTGCTTCACCCCTGATCTTATTGGGAAAGCTTCAATGTTAGCCTCACCACAGCTGTTTTCTCTTTGTTTTAGATAGATACTACTTATCATTTTAAGAAAGACTCTCTTGATTCCAATGGTGTCTAGTGTTTGTAATGGAAATGAGTGTTGTAGTTTGTCAAATACTTTTTCCTGCATACATTGAGATAATTATATGATTTTTATTGTTTTTATTATTGATGTGGTCCCTTATGCTAATAGCTTCTCTGCTGTTGAACCAACCTTGTGCCCTGGTATAAATCTCATATGTTAATAATGTATGATCTTTGTGTTTTATTACTGTAAACTCCTTGCAAGTATTATATTTTTTGCATTAATATTCATTAAGAAAATTTATCTCTAATTTTATTTCTTTGTTTTTGCTCTCCCTGGTTTGGCTACCAAACCATATTTGTGTGACAAAAAGGAGTTGGTATGACTCCTTGACCTATTTTTTCAAATAGTTTATATGATATTGGAATTAATTATTTCTTAAAGGTTTGGTAGAATTCACTTGTAAATCCATCTGGTCCTGGCTATATACATATACATATATATATACATACATGTACATATATAGGAATGTGTATATATGTATATGTATGTGTGTATACACATACATATATACATATGTATGTGTATATATATGTATGTGTATATATATACATATATACATATGTATGTGTATATATATGTATGTGTATATATATACATATATATATATGGAACTCTTTGATGGCTTGTTCAATTTCTTTTTCTTAGAAAGGTTTATTTAAGTATTCTATTTCATTTTTTATCATCTGGTCAGTTGGTATTTTTGTAAGTATTCATCCATTTCACTTAGATTGTCAGTTTTACTTGCATATAATTGGGCAAAATAACTCTTAACAATTGTTTTAATTTTATCTGCTACTTAATTTGCCATTTCATTTTTGATACTAATAATTATTTTTTCTTTCTGTCTTTTAATCAAGGTAACCTATGGTTTATTTTTTGTTTTTTTTTTTCCAGCTTCTAGTTTTATTTATTGCTTCTTTTTTATATATTTTTTGGTTTTACTTTTAATTCTATTAATTTTTCCCTTTTTTTCAGAGTTTCCACTTTGGTGTTTGATTGGGAATTTAAAATTTGTTCTGCTTTTTTAAATTGTATGCTCAATTCAGTGATTAGATCATTGTCTTTTTTATTTATGCATTTAGAGATATAAAATGTCCCCTAAGTATTGCTTTGGCTGCAGCACACATTTTTTTTGAAATGGTATATCATCGTTGTCATTCTTTTTTAATGAAATTATTGATTCTGTGATTTATTCTTTAATTCATTTATTCTTTAGGATTAGATTATTCAGTTTCCAATTAAATTTTAATCCATTCTTCCTCAACCCTTTATTGAATATTATTTTTATTACATTATGATCTGAAAAGGGTACATTTAATATTTCTGCTTTTCTGCATTTAATCGTTGAGATTTTCTATGCCCTAAGACCTGGTCAATTTTTGTGAAGGTGTCATATATGGCTGATAAAATGTTATACTCCTTTCTACTCATATTCAGTGTTCTCCAGAGTTCTATCTTATCAAACTTTTTTTTAATATTCTATTTATCTCCTTAACTTCTCTCTTTTTTGAGGGAGGAAGTCAGGGCATTTGTGATTAAGTGACTTGCCCAAAGTCACACAGCTAGTAAGTGTGTTAAGCATCTGAGGCTGGATTTGAACTCAGATCCTCCTGACTCCAAGGTCGTTGCTTCACTCACTGTGCCACCTAGCTGCCCCCTTAACTTCTCTCTTATTCACTGCATCATTAGGTTCATCTAGCTCTGAGAGGGGGAAGTTGAGGTACCACCCAGCATAGTTTTATTGACTATATCCCCCTGTAATTCATTTGATTTTCATTTAAGCATTTAGATGCTATGCTGTTTGGTGCATATATGTTTAATATTGATATCATTTTATTGTCTGTGTTACCTTTTAGTAATATTTAATTTCTCTGCTTCTTTCTTTTAATTAAATATATTTTTGCTTTTGTTTTGCATGAGATCATGATTGCTATCCCTGCCATTTTTTTTTACTTTCAGCCTGAAGCATAGTAGATTCTTCTCCAATCCCTTAATCTAACTCTGTGTGCATTTCTTGTCCCTCTCATTCTAATCTCTTCAGTGTCAATCAGAGGCTCCCCTGAGCTTCAGAACAGTTCACCTGGCCCAATGCTATTTATACTGGGGGAAAGGGGAGGGGTAGGGGTGGCAAGAACATTGGGAGTTGGCACATGGACTGTGGTACAAATATTTATGTCCAGCTTCAAAGATTCAGTAATAGATGCTAACTGTGTGGGAAATACTCTATCTATACTCTGAGGTAGGGAAGACATGGATGAAATTCAGGAGATGTAACTCAGCTAGGAGTAAGGACTGAGACCTTCTATGTGGGAGGAGAAAGCTGGAAATGTTATAGTTTCTTGAATGACTCTTATATGCCAACGTACCTCTTGGAGCAGGGGAGTGATGGTTGGGGGAGGGGCATGAAGAGAAGGCATAGTGTTGAAGTCTGGAAAGTCAGAAGCACATCCAGGAGAGGAATGACCACTGGTATGCCTGGATGGAAATGGAGGCCCCAGGAAGAACTTGTCAATGGGAGAAAGAGGATGGCACAGCAGAGAGATGTTCTAGAGTGAGGAGACCCCCAGTGCTGAGAATCTATGAGGCTTCAATGACTCCAGTGGCTACTGGGAGATGTGAGTGCAGACTAAGTCTCTAGTCACTCTGGTTGTGACACAACTGAAGCCTAAAGCCTCCCTCACCTAAAAGTGCAGTTTTTAAAAGATCTGCTTGAGGAGCAGACCTTAAGCTCTTCTATGCTAGCTTGGGATTCTGGGAGATATTTTATTTGTATGGAGTAGTAGGGGAAGTAGCAGTGAAAATAATCCTATTTTCCTTGATTTTTCCCAGTTATTTGCTTTTATATTCTATCACAATTAAATAATCTGCTTTTTGATTTATGGTAACTTTTGAGTCATAAAGAAGGCAGTAGATGGGGGTGTGAACTCAGTAAATTACCTTCACATTAAACTCAAAATATGTAGTAACATCAAGAAGAAAAGAATGCATACGCTACTTGATGATGAGAAGACTGAAGTTGAAGGATTATATAAAGGATTATAACTGTCAGGATTAGGATGAGAAACCCAACTCCTGATACAAAAGTATCCTTTTTTTTTTCCTTCAAGGCTCAGATATACCTCCTCTTTGAAGCGTTCCCTGATTTTCCCAACTGAAAGTCATCTCTTCTTACTGAAATTTTGCTGCACAATATTTCCTGTCTCTTTCCTTTGTCTGTAACACACTTTATCTTATATTATTCCTATCTGTTAAAATGACACATGTAGTAAGTCAGACCAATAATCACTGATTCACTTACTATGCATCAGACAATGAGCTAAGTACTGAGTATACAAAGAAAACAAACTTCTTGAAAACAGGGTTGATTTTGTTCCTCTTTGTCTCTCTAGCACCTAGCCCAGGCCTTTCATGCAGTACTTTTTATGGTGGTGTTGCATTTTTAATTGACTGGAATCAAATTTTCTCTCTAAAATGCTGAATCTCCAGGGGTCCCATGTTGCCATGTAGGATTTCCAGTTTTCCCACGTACTAACTTTGAAATCTTAAACAAATAACTTCACCTCTTTGAAATTCAGATTCCCTATCTGTAAAATTGCTATAACAATTCTTGCTTGCATATATCACAGGGTTTTTGTGAGGATGAGATAAAATATTGCATGTGCAGGTACTTTATAAATTGTAACTATACAATTTGTAACTATACAATTTGTATTCTATACAAATGTAAGGTATTATTGATCATTCTAATAGCTCACTTTGAGCTAAGGTTTTGTAGTTTACAAATTACTTTCCCTACAAAAACCTGTGCCTCAGTTCCTTATTTGTAAAATAAGCTGGAAAAGGAAATGGCAAATTACTATAATATCATTGCCAAGAAAACCCCAAATGGGAGTCACAGAGTTGGACACAACTGAAAACAACTAAACAACAACAACAAATCTGAGAAGCAGCTTTTATTTTATTTATGTCTGTCTATCTATCTATCTATCTTTCTGTCTGTATATCTGTCTCTCTGTCTTACAATGAAGGACCTGAAGATCACGAAGTTGAAATGTCTTGTCCAAATTCTCACAGTTAGTGATTTGCATCCAAGATTTCTGAATCTTGTCACTCCAGTCTACTCTTGCTTCCCCCACATTCTACATCCTCCATTAGCTTAACACTCTATCAAATTCCTTAAGCATTAAAAGGGACTTCCATGCCAGACTTACTTCCTATAAAGTAAGGAAGTTGGTTTTATTCTTACCATGAGATTCAGGGTCCAAGATCATACGTGATTGGAATACTTTCTGGTCTTCCTGGCTCCATGGGGGGAGGGGGAGGGATGTTCATATCCTCAGGTGTTTTGGTGTTCTGATTAGGTGGGGATGAGAAAAACTCATCTTCCTCTTTATCAAATAGGAGGCATTGTGGTATAGTACAAACAACACAAGGCCCAGAGTCAGAGGACTCTCTGGGTGGAAGGAATATCCACTCCAATTAAATCACAGATCTTTTAAAATACATGTTAAGATTTGTAATCTCCAAAAGGTCATACAGGGAACCATTATTTTTCTTATTTTTCTTATTATGTATCCAGTAGCACATAACATCTACAATGACAGTCCTAATCCTGCAAAAGTTACAAGAATAAACATCAACACTGGAAAAACCATGTTGATGAAAAATGTCTATTTTGGGGACTATGACATGCAATCACAAAGATGGTCCATTGAGGCATTCTGTATCTTAGACAAGTCCTCCCAGTGGGCAATGAGCTGGGTCCAGAACTGAATAAGAGAAAGAGATCAGCCTGGATTGCATTTGGGAAATTGAGAAGTATTTTCAATGACTTTAACTGCTCTCTGCCTCCAAAGCCTATTTTAACAATAATTTCTAAGTCAATCTATAAGTCATGAAACACCAACATCCCCAAAGAACCAAAACTGTAGTTGATCTCCCCGCTGTCCCCCCCCCCCCCGCCCCACGCAAAAGCAATGGAAAGGCATACTTTGGGTTTAAGTGGTATATTGCACATTATAAAAACATAACTTGTCTGAGAGAAGTGCTGTAAAAGATATTAGCCATGAATCGTATAAATGGAGAAGCGAATGGCCTTATGTAGCAATAGTAGGAGTTAATATTTGGAAAGGCTACAGGCTGCACTGGCATGCGCTAAATTTTAAAAGAACCAGGAAACTAAAAGCACATTGGGTAGGTTTAGAGAAGCAATGAATAAGAATCATATATCAGGAAGAAGCAGAGGAAGATTGGAACTTGAGCCAGGGAACAGAGTGCCCACATGAAAGGGAACACTGATCCTCTCCTCCCTCAGGATCATCTCTTTTGGTCACCATTCCAAAGCTGGATTGGTACTTCCATTCGATGAATGACATCACATGATTGTAGAGACCTGCTCTTTTACCAGCATTGTCTGAGTCTTTTTATGAGTATTGTGTGAGTCATGTGGTACTCAGAAGGTGGTCTTGTATTAGTGAAGTCATCATCCTATTAGCAGTTGGTGTGACAAGGCTTGGTTCATGGTTTCTGTTCTGAGGTGTAATGAGTTAATCTCCACTTTAACTGGAGAATCAGACACCTGCCCCCCACAACAGATGGAACCCCAAATCTTCTTGAACCCAAACATCTAACTTCCAGAAAGTTTGTACTTTAGACTGGCCACGCCTACATAAATCTCCTCTCACAGAATCACAAGTGAGGACCTGAATGGATCTTAGACAACATTTAGTCTAATTCCCTCCCTTTTGGGATAGTCAATCTGAACCTGGAGAGGGAAAGTTATCTGTTTAAAATCCCTTCACCACAAGGACTGGATCGTGACCCCTTGTCTCTTGATGCCAAGTCTAGCCAGTGTTCTGTAAGAAAAAGGGTACTAAACATAGATAAATCTTGGTTTGAATCCTCCCTCAGATTATTACAGCTACGTGACCCAGGGAAAAGTCATCAGGCCTCTCTGGGCTTCAATTTCTTCATCTAGAAAAGGGGGTGGGAAGTGTACTTGATGACTTACAAGCTTCTCTTCAGGTCTAAATGTAGGAAAAGATGATCATTCTAACATATTAAAATCATTTTCCCCCAAATTCCCAGCTCATTATGTGTCTTCCAATCTTCTAGAGTTATCTTGAGTTCCTTGGAATGGGTAGTGTTTGTTTAGTGAGGTACAGAGAAGGAGGCTGGAGAAAGAACTGAGACTAATTTGTACCTTATAGAATCATAAAGTCTTCCAATCTGAGCCTTGGGGTTTACTTAGATAGAGACTCTTTCCTAGGATTTTAGCTTTTCCTCATACCCACTCTGTGTGACCTTTCCTTTGGCCCCAAGGGTTTTCTCCCTCACTGTTTTCTATCTATTTTTTGATCTCTAATTCCTGAATCAAGGACCAAGTTTTCTGTAGTCACTGAGATCTGTTGCTCCCTGGTACTAATTGCTGTCTCTCTTTCTCTTTGTTATTACCTCCTTCCCTGGAACCCCTACAGAACCATCCACTCCTTTTTTGCCTCTTATCCCTTCTGTCACACACTCTAGACCATAGTCTGGTATTTTCTAGGATTGATTTATAAGAGGAAAGAAAACATACAAAGTCAGAAATAATACAGCATAAGAAATAATGCACCATAAGAAAGCAATAGAATGGAAAAAAAAACCCATAATTATCCAGGCCTGGGATGGGTTGTTCCTAAGATATTTAAAATTGCCCAGGCCTGGAACAACCAGAGTGATTCTGGGATCCCACACCAAGCTGTCTGGCTCCCTCATGGTCTCAGAATAGAGCAGTGGCTTTTCTTCCCTAACAGCCTCCATAAATTGGAATTAGATCACATAGGCTCTCTGTCTCAAGCTCATTTGTCCCTTCTGCAATCCCAAACTCATTCTTTGCTAATCAGGAAGGCTTTTGATTATGGGTAAGATTTGGAGAGAGTGGGTCAGGCAGATCTCTACATAATTTGTTAACTAGTAGGATATCTTATTTTCTTCCCTCCAAAAAAGGAAGGGATGAGTGTTTCATATGCTATCACATGCCACCAAAGTATTTTGAATAATCCCCAACATGGACTTTAACCGGCTTATTCCCCAAATCACAAAAGACAAATCTTATTTCATGAAGGGTTACAGGCTTCACATTTGTCTTGTTATATATAGAGATGATGTGACTGTGGAGCCATCCCCTGACATTTTCTGAGCCTGTCAATTGATCCTGAAAGCACAGATATTTGGTCTGTGGGCTTTGCAGCTGTCTCCCCAAATCCCCCAAAGGCCAGCTGGATTACATCTTGTTTTCTTGATCAGCTTCCTACAGGCCCTAATAGACAGATCTACATTTCTTCCTTCTAACTGAGTCACACTGGCCAGAGCTCCTTGGCAAACAGGGTCTTTTGCCTCCTGCCCCCAATTAACATCCTGACTAGAGTAAAAAGACATAAAGAAGGGAAGGCTGCATGAAGGTGGGAGAGAAAGGAAAATGGCTGTTTTGACAGAAGAGTGTTCAGAGACACAGCTCTCCTTTGCCCTAGTCAGACTGTATATAGAGTATAATGTTCATTTCTCTGCCCTATATTTTCAAAAGAACTGAAATTAGAGAGAACAGAATAATGGACAAAGGTTTGCAAAGTCCCTTAGGTCAACCTATTGCTATCATGTACCTGTTTTATAGATGATGAAACTGGGGCTCAGAGGCAGTTAAGAGACTGCTTATGGCCATATAACTCAAAGAGTTAAGAAGAGAGTGAGAAGGAAAAGGAAGTATAAGCATTAATTGTAGATGGAAGAGTTTTGCTATGAAAGGAAAGAGAGATATGGAATAATAGCTAGTGGGAATACATGGATCAAGTCAATGATTTTGCTGGATGGGGGAAATATGGATATATCATAGTGTCAGAAGCAGAATTTGAACCAAGGTATTCCTGACTCCATGGTCAACACTCTCTCAACCTCTCATGTCTTTCCCTCCTACTACTCCCCCAATTTCAACTGAGAATCTTACTTCTTGTTTCACTGGAAAAGAGGAACTATTTTCTGAAAACTCTTTCCTTTACTCCTCATCTAAAATCACTCAGATATCTGTGCTTATTTCCTCCTTCATTCTGTTTCACATAAAGAGATGGCCCTTCTCCTTACCAGAGCAAACTCCTCTATTTTCACAACCAATCCCATTCCATCCCTCATCCTGTAGATTGCCTCCTTTGTCAACCCCACTCTCACTTATCTTCAGTCTCTTCCTGTCTGAAGATTGTTTTGCTATTGCCTACAAGCATGTTCATGTCTCCCCCATGCTGGTGCTTTCATTTCCTTTCCTCTCACTCTCTTCTTAACTCTCTACAGTCTGACTTCTAGACTCTTTATTCAACTGAAACTACCCTCTCCAAAGTTACTAATGAGACATGTTAATTGCCAAATCCAACGGCCTTTTCTTAATCCTCATCTATCTCTCTGCACCCTTTGGCGTTGCTGATCACCCTCTTCTTGATTCTTTCTTGTCACTAGGTTCTGTAACACTATTCTCCCCTTGTTCTCTTCCTATGTATGTGACTGTTCCTTTTTGGTCTCCTTAGCGATATTTGCACCAAGGTCATGTCCACAAATTGTAAGTATTCTCTAAGGTTCTATCCCAGGAATCTTCCACATTTTCCACTTGATTTCATCATCTCCCATCAATTCAATTATCACCTCTCCACCAATGATTCTCATATTGATTTGTTCTGCCTAACTTTTCTCCTGACCTCAGGTCTTGCATTTCTAAGAAATTATTGGACATCTTGAAGTAGACGTCCCACAAACACCTTAAACTCAACATGTCCAAAACTCACCTCATTCTTTCCTCCTAAATTCTCTCTGTTTGGTAACTTTACTATTACTAAGGGCACCAGTATCTCCCAGGCTTGCAGCCTAGGTAGCACATTTGACTCTTCATTCTCTGTCTCTCTGTCTCTCTGTCTCTTTCTCTCTGTCTCTCTCCCTGTCTGTCTCTGTATCTCTGTATATCTCTCTCTGTCTCTGTCTCTCTTTTTCTCTCTCTGTCTCTCTGTCTCCTCTATCCAATCTATTGCTATGTCCTGTCACTTCTGCTTTCTTACTGTCTCTCCTTATTCCTGTGACACTGAATCCCCCTGGTATAGGCCCTCTTTTCTTCTCATGCCTGTGCTATTGAAACGGCTACTGGCTGGTGTCCCTGTGTCTATTCTCTCCCCATTTCAATCAATCCACCAATCAGTTGTTGAATTGATCTTCCTAAAGTATAAGCCTGACAATGTCACCCCAATCAATAAATTCCAGTGGCTCCCCATAGCTTCCAGTCTAAAATATAAAATCCTCCATTTGGCATTCAAAGCCCTTCATAATCTGCTCCCCTCTTATATTTTAATCTTCTTATACCTAATCACATCCAGGTATTTGCAATCTAGTGAAACTGCCCTCCCTGCTGTCCTCCAAGACATTTCATTTCCTGTCTCTGTGTATTTTCACTGTCCCTCACACTTCCTTCAAGGCTCATCTAAAAATGTCTCACTTTCTACAAGAAGCTTTTCCAAATCCTCCTTAACTTCAGTGCCTTGCTTTTGAGACAACCCTCATTTTACACACGCAAACATACAATACTCACACCAGAACACATACATACATGGCTGTTTACATGTTATCTTCTCCATTGCACCATGAGATCTTTGAGAACATGCCTTTTGTCTTTCTTCGTTTTCTCAGTGCCTAGCACGTTGTAGGTGCTTAATAAATGATTATCGAATGCCTGCCTGACTAGTTAGACAAGTTTAGCATGTCTAACCTGGAGAACAGAACATTTGGTGAAGGGGAGAGAATTATTGCTAACCAGTGTCAAATATCTAAAGGGTCATAATATGGAATACAGATTTAAATACATATTCTGCTCTGCCTCAGAGAGCTAAACTAGGAAGTATAAACTGAGAATTAGAAGTGACCTTAGAAGCTAAATAGCTCAACCATCTATGTCACAAAAGAGGAAACTGAGACCAAGGAAGCCTAAGTGATTTGCACAAGATTTTACAAGTGATAAATAGGTAGGATTTGAACCCAGGTCCTTTTACTACAGAACTATCTGCCCATAATACCATACACACACACGCACGCACGTATGTATGTATGTATGTATGTATGTATAAATGTATGTGTGTGTGTGTGTGTGTGTATATATATATATATACATGTTATGACACATTTAAAAAAAAAACTTCCTGACAGTTTTAGCTATCCAACAACAGAATGGGCTGCCTCATGCAGTTGTGAGTTCTATGACCACAGGTGTAAAACAGAAGATAAATGACCATCCCCCTAAGATTTTTTGTAGAACACATTCATCTATGGGGTAGAAAGTTGAACTAAATGAGTTTTAACCTTCTTACTCAAACCCCAGATACTCTGTTCTAGAACATTCTCTTCACTCTCATCAAATATTAATTTGAACCTCCATGGCTTTGCATTCTCCATGCCTCCATGAACTCTCCTCCCCCCATCTCTGTTCATCTACATCTTACCTATCCTTCATGGTTTTGGTTTCTCCAGTTCCCCATTTGGTCTCTCTCTTTTCTGAAGTCATACAGCACTTATGGTCTGATAAGTGAGAGTATCATAGATTAAATAACTTGAAAAAACTTGAGAGAGCATTTTTTTTTCATGGTATTGTGTATAAGTTTAGAGTGAGAAGGGCCCTCAGACACCATTTCCTCCAACACCATCAAATACAGGGAGAAAATCAAGACCCAGAACCAATAAATGTTTTGACTTAGATCCTCCAGATACTTAAATATAGATCTGGTATCCAAAACAAAATTTTCTAGGTCCAAATTCAAGACTCTACACGGAAACAATGAGTTCTCTGTAGCCCCTATAAGAGAATATACTGAACTTAGCAACAAACATACCATATGCTTGCAATGTTTTGCTGACAGGACATGTGAAATGAATTTATGACAAGGTTTCCATTATGTAACATCAAAACTAATAAATCCTCACTTTCAATGTGTATGCGTATGCTTATTTTTATAAGAAAACTATTTTAAGTCTCCATCTGTGAGCCTTGACATCTCTTGTTTCCCCAGTTTATAGAAAAATGCATTTGTTATACTATAAAAATAGTGAATTCAAACATTTAAAAAAGAAAGACCATCTAGTATTCAGGAACCTTGGGTCTAGTCTAGGCTCTGTGTCATCTTAAGCTCAGCAATTCTTCTCACTCCTGGGTCTTAGTTTTCTTTTTTATTTATTCTTATTTATTTTGTTAAGTATCTCCCAATTATATGTAAAAAATAAACATTATTTTTTTTTCATTTTTTGAGTTTTAAATTCTTTTTCTCCTCCCTTTTAGAGGCAAGTAATTTGATATTGATTATACATGTGAGGTCATACAAAACATACTTCCATATTATCCATGTTGCAAAATACAAGCAAAATAAGACAATATAAATAAAGTAAGTTAAAGAGAAAGTATACTTCAATCTATGTTCAGAGTTCATTTATTCTCTCTCTGGAAGTAGATAGCATTTTTCATCATGGATCCTTTGGAATTGTGTTGGATCATTGTCTTGATCAGAATGGCTAAGTCTTTCACAGTTGATCTTCCTTAAAATATTGCTGTTAATGTGTACACTGTTTTCCTAGTTCGGCTCAGTTCACTTTTCATGAGTCTGTATTAGATTTTCCAAGTTTTTCTGAAACCATCCTGCTCATCATTTATTATCACAATAGCATTCCATCACAATAACCTATCACTACTTGTTCAGCCATTCCCTAATTGATGGGCAGACTATCAGTTTTCTATTCTTTGCCACTACAAAAAGAGCTACTATAAACATTTTTGTACAAATAAGTCCTTTACCCCTTTTTATGATCTCTTTGAGAGATGCTGCATTAAAGGATACGAAGAATTTTACAGCAATTTGGGATTAATTACAAATTTTGCTTCAGAATAATCCTATCAACAGTGTATTAGTGTCCCGAGTTCTCCATATCCCCTCCAGCATTTGACATTTCCTTTTTCTGTCATGTTAACCAATCTGGTAGGTATGAGGTGATATCTCAGAGATGTTTTTATTTGCATTTCTATTATCAATGGTGATTTAGAGAATTTTTTTAAATGTGGCTATTGATCATTTTAATTTCTTCTGAAAACTGCCTGTTTATATCCTTTCACTATTTATCAAGAAGGGACTCTCTCTCTCTCTCTCTCTCTCTCTCTCTCTCTTTCTCTCTCTCTCTCTCTCTCTCTCTCTCTCTCTCTCTTTCTCTCTCCAAATTTAGCTCAGTTCACTATATATGTTTTTATGACAATTGAGGCCTTTATTAGAGAAACTTTCTCCAATGTCCCCCCCCCAACCAATTTCCTGTTTTCCATCTAATTTTGGCTGCATTACTTTTGTTTGTGGAATTGCTTTTTAATTTCATGTGATCGAATTATCTATTTTACTTCCTGTAATCCTCTCTATCTGTTGTTTAGACAGAAACTTTTCCTATACCCATTGATCTGACAGGTATAATTTTCCAAGTTTACCAAATTTAAGTATGATATTACCTTTAGTTCTAAGCCATTTATACATTTCAACTTTATCTTGGCACATAGTGTGAAGTCAGATCTTTAGCACTTGAAGAGATATTTTCTAAGGCCAAAGTTCGTTGTTGCCTTCTTCATCTGTGTTTTTCAGGTGTTACTAGTTTTTTGTTTTTGTTTTTGTTCCCCCATGTCCTGTGCTCTTTGGCAAGGATTTTCTGAATAAATTCCTTTTCTAATACCTGTAGGTTTCTAGTAATTTTTAGAGGAAGCTAGATGGCACAGTGGATAGAGTATTTGCTTTGGAATCAAAAAGACCTGAGTTCAAATCCAGACTCTGACTAGTTGTGTAACCCTGAGCAGGTCACTTAACTTTTATCTTTCTCAGTTTCCTCAGCTATAAGTGAGACAAAAATAATCCCTACTTCTCATAGTTGTAAATATCAAAATATATAATATTTGCAAAATGCTTAGTACAATGCCTGGCACATACTGGGTACATTATAAATACTTGTTTGTTTTCATTCTTCCTCCCTTCATTTACAAGGACCTGGTTTGGAAAATCCACTTCCTTTCTCGGTATATATTATACATACATACATAGTTGGAAGGCAAGTACAATATGAAATGGGAGGCATATAGTCCAACGTCAGATGGGAAGCCCTGCAAGACCTCATCCTTCCAAAGGCTAGTGACTAGGCGGGACAGAGGCACTCCTGGAAACTGAATCCAAATCTGCACAGCAAGAGATTGCCCTCTCTGTTATTCCCACTTTTTCACTTATTTACTAACTTTCCCTGTCTATTGTCTCATACACTACAATCTACAAATGTGCCTATATCCCCCCCATCATGAAAAACCCTCCCTTATCCTTCCATACCCAATATGTCATATATCTCTTTTGCCCTTTGTAGCTAAACTCCTCAACAAGGCCATCTATAATAGACACGTTCACTTTCCCTCCTCTCTTATTAACCCATTTCAATTAGCCTTTTGACCTTGCACTCAAACTGCTCTCTCCAAAGTTGCTAATGAACTTTTAGTTGCTAAATCTATGACCTTTTCTCAACTCTTATTCTCCCCCCACCCTCTACTGCCTTTGACACTGTTGATCATCCTCTCTTCACTGATATTCTCTTCTCTCTAGGTTTTCAGGACAAAATGTTTTGGCCTATTTATGTAGCCCCTGTACTTAGCACAATATTTAGCACATAGTGGGCACTTAATACATATTTATTGATTTATCTTTGCTCTGTTGTTGTTGTTGTTGAAAAACAGCTGACTCTTCTGCTCCCTTTCTCTGCACCATCTAAGCAAGAAGTCTTTTATTATTAAAGAATCCATAGGAGGGTTTCCATTATGTTGGGCAGATGCTTCAAAGCGTATTTATAGAAGAGCACAGAAAAAAAAATCACTCAGATGAGAAACTGGATGGATTGTGGTTTGTATTATCGATGAGAATAACCACAGTGACAAAATCAAGATAATATCAAAGTTACTTATCCCTACTGGTACATTATCCTCCAGAAAGACTGCAAACTCCTTGAGGGTGAGGACCACATAATTTTCCCCCAGACCCTAACACAGTGCTTTTAACACAACAATTTTTTTTTAAAAAGTCAGTGAATGGACACTGGGAGGTAGGTAGTAGAAGTATTATTCTCATTTTATGGATAAATGAAAAAAGACAGGGAAATATATCACTTATTCACTCCTACTCCTCTCTGCTAAAACCTTATTTATAGCATTTTAATCAATCAATAAATCTTTTGAAATTTTCATTGTTTTTGGTAAAAATATATGGAATTTCTATATACACATAATTCATGAATTTAATTTGTTATTAATAAATGAGAGGCTGTATTAAATAGCAGTTACAAAGATGTGGGGTCAAGTCATGACTGACAAATAATAGTCAATAAGCTTTTATTCAGTATTCAGTATTCAGTATATTCAGCATTCAGAGAGAGAGAGAGAGAGAGAGAGAGAGAGAGAGAGAGAGAGAGACTGCCCACTGCCCTCTAGGAGCTTGAAATCTAATAAGGGACACAAAAGCAAATAAATAATATACCAAAAAAGCTATATACTGCATAATAAATAGGAAATAATTAGAGGATAATAATTAGGAGAGGCTTAGAAAGGCTTCTTATAGGAAATGATACTTTAGCTGAGACTTAAAGTAAACCAGGAAAGCCAACAGACAGCTATGAGAAAGGAGAACGTTTTAGGCACGGTATAAAGGAAATCAGATATTACTGATTACTTCGATTTATTTCTAGTTTGATCATAGGACTGAGCTCCTTTCTTTACGAAAAACTAGACCTAAACTAAGCCTGACTAACATAGATTACCTCTTAAGTCTAGGTTACCTATAGATTTAGTGCAAAGATAGATTGAGAAGACCATCATTTAGTAACACATAATTTAGAGTTGGACATAATAAAATAATCATAAGATTATTCTTTTAAAAAGCTAGGTTTCCATTTCTGGCAGAAAGAGGGTGTAATAGCAAGCAAAGTGGGACTTTTTACTATCTTTTGTTTTGAAGTGCTTCTCAGCACTAAGGCAATCAAGCGCCTTTGATTTAGTCTTTCCTTTGTTTGTAGGAAGTTCCACACCTGTTTGCTAGTTAGGTCAGGAGAGGTGTGGAACCCTCAAGAGGTGTGAAACCCTCAAGAGGGTACAAAACACTCTGACCCTGAAGAAGTGTATAAATACTCTGAGGTTGACATTTTGTTCGGGGTTCACTCATTGGAAGAGTGTTGGCTTGGAGACTCTGGGTAGCTGTTAAGGAGCCCCCCTTGAAAACCCAGATGTTTGTTCTTCTCTTTGTGGTAACTGTGTATTTATAACTTTGGTCAGACAGCTAGAAGCCTGTCTGTTGATTTGTGTTATTTGCTCTGTTTGTGTTTTCTTTGTTTGTAATTTCTGTTTGTATTTGCTTTGAAGTTCAGGGTGCTGACTTTTTCCGCTGAACTAAGTGAATGATACATGCGTGTTTAATTAAAGTGAGATTGTAAACCCCTTAAAGTTGATTTCCTTAGAAAAGCAAATTAAAGAACCTGTGCTAAAAGGGCTCCTGTGTGCTGGTGTTATTGGCCTTGCACAGGCACAGTAGCTACAAGTAGCATTGTTATTACAGAGGGATTGACCAGAGGCTAAGTTCCCCTTTCTGGAAGCTGAAGAAAGGTTAACCAGAGGTTAAGTTCCTCTTTCCAGACTGTAATGCTGATCAGGGTGGGGTTTTTTTTTGCTATTCTACTCTTAAACACCTTTAATGATTCTGGCCTTTGTTTGAATGGGGCAGGCAAAGTGGGATCTTGTCTTAGAATGTTTCTCAGCACTGAGGCAATCAGGAGTCATTGACTTGTATATGATGTGATACTAGGGATGGGGAATTTTCACACACCCAACCTGGGGGAGTTCAGAGCCCTCAGGTGTTTGACTTTTGGGGCACACTCATGGAAGGAGTGTTGAGACCCTGGACAAGCCATTGTAACTGCCCTCTGGCTTTGATAAACTGGACAGATGTTGGTGTTTCTCTAGTAACTATGCATTGTGATTTGAATCAGAGGAGGTTTGTCTTTTGATGTTTGTAATTTCTGTTTGTGTTTGCCTTGAAGTTCAGGGGGGCTGATCTTTTACCCCAGAACTAAGAGAATGATATATGTATGTTTAATTAAACTGAGATTGGTAACCCCTTAAAGTTGCTTTCCTTAAAAAAGCAAATCAAAGAACTTGTGTTAGCAGCCCTCTGTGTGCTGGTTGTTGTTGGTTTTACACAGCCACAGTAGCCGCTAGCAAGATTGTTGCTACACAGCCTTAGTGGATAACCTTTTTTTTGGACTTGAACTATAGACTAAGTTGAATAATGGACTTTTCTAAGGAAGATAGGAGTGATGGCTAACTACTGACCACAAGTTCCTCTTTCCTAGTACACTTTCTAGCTACAAAGGGCACCACTTGCAGGAAAGGACTTGTGGCATAGGATTAAGAAAGTCTGGGAGAAGGTAACTAGTCAGGTGACCTGCCTTGTCCAATTGAATAATGTACAGAAAAAGTTTCTGTTATCTTTTTTATTTTTCTTTTTTGTTATAAAAATCATTTCTGTAAATCACTCTTTGTCTCTAACCTCTGAGGAGTCAGATGATCTGATTTGGTATGCAAATGCTAGCTTTGCAAATTAAATCATAGATGGTTCATAACTTTGTCCTCAGTTTCCTTTTTTTTTTTTATTTCAGCTAATTTTTACAATGAGGGACAGCCATAAAAGATGCCCAGGGCAGAGATACACAGTGTCTCATTCATGGAACAGGAAAGAGGCTGGTGTTAATGGATCAAAGAGTACATAGGGTATAGGGTAGTATAAAGTCTAAGAAGACTTGGAAGGAAAGAAGAGGTTACATTATGAAGGATTTTGAATGCCAAGCAGAGGATTTTGTATTTGATCC
Organism: Trichosurus vulpecula; assembly: GCF_011100635.1. Classification (NCBI taxonomy): domain Eukaryota; kingdom Metazoa; phylum Chordata; class Mammalia; order Diprotodontia; family Phalangeridae; genus Trichosurus; species Trichosurus vulpecula. Next base: position 374,582,963 of record NC_050575.1, on the reverse strand, counting down.
TAGAGCATTGGAGTTTGATGAGCAAACTGTTAATATGGCCAGACCTATACCTTAGGAAAAATCACTTTGATGACTGAATTAAGAATAGACTAAAGTAGGCAGCAGCTAATTATAATTGTCCAGGGGTGGGGTAATACAGACCTATATCAGAGTGATGGGAGTGTCAGAGGAGAGAAGTGGGTATATTGGAGAGATGTTGCAAAGGTGAAACCTACAGGCCTTGGTAACAAATTGGATATGGAGAGTGAGAGATAGTGAGGCCACCAGGATGACACCTCGGTTATGAACCTGAGGGACTGGGAAAATACCATTGCTTTCTAAAGAAGGATAAAGGATCACTTAGTGGGATAATGATTTACCCTTTGGACATGTAAGATGTCTACTCAACATTTAAGTCAAGATGTCTGAAAGGCAATTGAAGATGTAAGATTAGAGGTCAATAGAGAGGTTAGAACAGGATGAGAAGATTTGAGAATGGTCAGCATAAACATGACCATTAAATCCATGGGAGCTGATGAGATTATCTAGAGAAGTTCTATAGGAGGAGAAGAGAAGAGAGCCTAGGACAGAACTTTATAGGTCACGTACTAGATGGTATGATGTGGAGATGGATACAGCAAAGGATCCTGGGCGGGAGCGGGATGGGGTGGGGGGGAGAAGAATGATCAGATAAGTAGGAGGAGAACCAGAAGACAGTCATGTCCTGAAAACTGCAAGAGAGAAGAGGATCAAGGAGGACAGAGCGATCAACAGTAGAAAAGGCTGAAGAAAGGTGGAGGAGAATGAGAATTGAGAAAGGGCTGTTGGATGGGGAAATTGAGAAATCATTGGTAACTTTGAAGAGAGCACTTGCAGTGGGTTGATGAGGTCAACCAATCTTAAGATGTTAATTAGAGAGTGAAAGGAGAGAAAGTAGAGGTATTTACACATTTACTAAAGATGGCCTTTTCAACAAGTTTAGCCACATGAAGTTCAGGAGATTCAGTATGATAGCTGTTGTCACAGACAAAGATCCTAACCTCTCAGTTTCCCATTCTACTCTCTGAGACTGAATTACGTTCAAGCTGTCGATCTTCATCAATGCAGGAAGATTGCCAAACTGATGAAATAACAGGTCAAACAAACAGGAGAATCCAGTTTCATCCGTGGATACCTTCAGACCTCCACTATAAATATATATTCCTAATGAATTCTCAGCAAAGAACTTAATATATTGTTATATAAAGTGTATTATAATGACAGGTATTTTTAAAGTGTGTGTTTAATACATAATTCAAATTATCAAACATGTGGGTGTATAAAAATGATGGCAAAGTTTTAAAAAGAACTTTTTAAATTTGTATATGTAAATTTCTGGCAAGTATCTCTGCTTCTTTTATTAATGTGGGGGCTTGAATAATTATTTGATAGGCATCCACACATAATAATTTCTAATCATTTCATAATTAATCTGCCCTCTATATGCAGTGCAAAAGTGTTTTTCTTTATCACAACAGTTAAATTATTTCAGCTGACACTATGTTTACCCAGCAGAAATTTCTCACATTAGTTTTTCTCCCGATATGGAGATAATTTCCAGCACCATAAAAGAGGACCCATTTGCTTTGCATTCAGTGTGACAAAGGGAGAAAAAGACAAAATCACAGAACTTAAAAAATGGCAGAGTTAAAGATCATTTAGGACAATGCCATTTGGTTACCAAAGAAGAAACTGAGTCTCAAAGACATAAAGAGACTTGTCCAAGATCAGAGAGCTATTATGTGATAGATCTGGAAAAACAACTCTGACTCCATTTCTAGGCTTCTTCTCCTTTCAATATAATATAGCATTCTCTAACTCAAATACTCAAATGGAATTGTTATCTCAGTTATTGCGTATTTCCTTCAATGAGGCAGATAACATCTTGCAGAATCCTTAATATGGCTCCGCTCTTTGACCATCATCTCTACCCTTTCAGAAATGTGGAATATAAACCTGGATCCCCTGGGTTTCATAGGTGTGCCTTTTGTCTCCTCTTCCTGAGAACCAGGCTTCTATGTTGCTTCCTGAAATCTCCTCACTATGCCTACTTCTAGGTGCCCTCTCTCCTTTCATTTCCTCTCTTCTGTTTCCCAGAATCCTTTTGTGTGTTGTCTTCCACCATTAGAATATAAGCTCCTTGAGAGCAGAGACTCTCCTGTTTAAACAGTCTTCAGCATTTAGTACGGTTAACACAGTGGCACATAATAAGGAAGAACGGAAACAAGCATTTATTAAATACCTGTTAGGTGCCGCGTACTGTGCTAAATTATTTGTCTGACCCTGTGCTAAAGTGCTTTACAGATATCATCTCACTTGATCCTCTTAGCAACCCAGGTAGGTAGGTATTACTATTCTCCTTATTTTGCATTTGAGGACACTGAAATAGGCAGGGAATGAGTGATTTGCCCATAGTCATACAGCAAATGTCTTAGGTGAGATTTGAACTCTGGTCTTCCTCACTCCTGACCCAGCACTCTATTCCTTGTGCCACCTAGCTGCCTGCCTGTCTATCACAATCCATACGTATTTGTTCACACTGTGGAACTCTTGTTCATATCCTACCCTAAGTTCATCAAGAGCGTCCTTCCAATGTGGTATACAGTGCTTATTATGGCATGAAGCTGAGCCTGAGCTTCCAAGGGCCATACTAGTACAGCATCATCTCTGGCAGGCTCTACTATCCTTAAAAAGCTGCAAATATGGTTTCCACAACAGACTGAATCCATTTTCATCTTAATCTGTGTGGAAGGGCTTAACCCCTTAACAATTGATTCTTTGGCTAGGAAACCCCATGAACAGAAGAAAAAAGCTCAAAATGGCCCCCAGCCATGTAAAGCCACACTTTAGTCTCTGGACTTTGCCATCACGCTAAGGCTTCCTCCTCCCTTCTCCCCTGGAGCCTACTTCTCCCATTTGGTTTAGTTTCCCTTCTTGCTTATCCTTCTGACTTTCCATACTTTCCCATCATGATCTAGCTGCCATTTCACACTGAAATTTCCCTTAGCACCTGGGGACCCCTCACCATGGAATATCCAGTGGGTCCTGTGACCTTTTCACTTTGAGACATTATTCTTCCATTGGTCAATTTCTTCAGAGCCATCAGTTTTTTAGGAGGTGTCCCAAGCTGGCCAACCTTCATTTTCTTCCTGACTCTGCTTCTGACTCTCCAGAATTTGACACGATGTCTCCACAGATATTCCATGACTTCCATTTTGTGTCTTTCTCCATAAAAATGTAAACGCCTTGAGGTCAGGAATTGTCTTTCTTTTTGTTCATATTTGTATCCCTAGCGCTTGGCACAATGTCTAGCACTTCTTAGGCACTTAACAAATGGATATTTTCTTGCCTTGTCTCAGTCTTACAAATCTCATTTTTCTTCTGTTGTGACAGTGGTGGGGGTGGGGTTAAATGGGCTGAAGACCCAAAAAATTCATGAGATAATAGACTACCTACAAACATTAGCTTGATCCTAAATATAAAATCTCTGATCAGTGACGGTGAGTGAATATACTTCTAGAAGATCAGAATCAAATGAATATTCACATCCTCAAAAACAAACAAACGAAACAAATGCAAGATGAAAACCTATCTAAATGAAAAGCTCCTTAACAGGTACTAGGGGTGGAGGGAGGGGATGAAAAGGGGAAGTTGAATCCTATCTTGTTTTCATAAAACATAATAATCCATTGCAGTCTGCATGGAAAATCCTAAGTCTTCATGAAAATAATTAAAATTTTGAAGTCATGAAATTATAAACTTTTACAAGAAAAGCCAGTGAAGCTCAAAGAACTAGTATTGATGGAATGTCTACAACTTCCTAGACACTGTGCTCAGTGTTGGGTTACATTGACAAAAATGAAACAGTTTCTGCCCTCAAAGAGCTTATACACTATTGAAGTAGACAATGTGTATACATGTAAGTATGTACGAAATATATACAAATCAAGGTAATTTGATGGGGATGTAGGTTGCCAGAGGAAATAAGAAAAGGGCCCATGTAGTAGTTGGCTTCTGAGTTGAGTTTCAAAGGAATTGCAAATTCTAAGAGATGTGAGGAGGGGATACACTCTAGACATGGGAAACAGACTGTACAGAAGCACAGCGCATCCTGGGGGATCAAATGTCGTGTGAGGGACAGCAGGAAGTTCAGTTGTGTGGCTCAAGCGTGTATGAAGGAAAGTTGTTTGGAGCCAGGTGGCAAAGTGCATCAAATGACAAGCAGAGGCATGTGTATTTGACTCTAGAGATATGAAGGAGATCGGAGTTTACTGTGCAGAGGAAAAGCTTAGGTTATAATTTACTTTGGAAATGGTGCTTCGGCACCTCTCTGGCCTCCTTTAAGACCCAACTAAAATCTTACCTCTTTCAAGAACCCCTCATCAACCCCTCTCAATTCCAGTGTGTTCCTCTTTTTAATTGTTTCTCATTTATTCTTTATATAACCTGCTTTGTATATGTTTGTTCACATGTTTTCTTCCCCATTCAATTGGTAAACTTGTTGAAGGCAGGGGCTGTTTTGCCGTGTATCCCCAGAGCTTAGCACAGTGCCAGGCAAATAATAGTCACATAATAAATCTTTATTGATTGATGGATGATCAGTTTTATGGAAGATTGATTGGACAGTGGAAGCACTGGAAGCAGGGAAGCAAATTAGGGGATTCTTGTAATAATTGAACCCAAAAGGAAATCTGAGAACATCAGATTGACACATTGTATCAGAAATCAAGATAGGCTCTTAGCACTTATTGAAGCAAGTGCCCTTGAAGAGTTTGGCCTTTGTTTCCTTGATTAAATTAGGAATTTTTGATGACCTCCTCGCCTCAAGGGAAAGCCTAGTTTACATGGGTTTGAGTGACATGTTTGAGACATCAGAGACTTTCAGAACACATGGGTTTAAGTTGCCTCTTTGTGATGATTTTAGGTTACATGGGTGAGTCACATGTGTGACTCACCTTTGACCCTGAACAAGATATAAAACCAGGGGTTGGCTTTCTTTTTTCGGAGCTCTGAGCTACAGTGACGCATGACTCTGGGCCAGCCATTGTCGAGCTCCCGGCTGAACCCAGATGTTAGTTAACTATGAATTGTATTTGGTGTGTTTACAAATGTATGTTTGTAATTTGTTTGCATTTGCTGCGAAGTTCAGGGTGCTGGCTTTTTCCCCTGAACTAAGTGAATGATATTTGTATGCCAGATTAAAGTAAGATTGTTAACCCTTTAATGTTGCTTTCCTTAGTAAAGCAGATCAAAAGAACCTGGGCTTGCACCATTCTGTGAGCTGGTTGTTGTTGGTTTTACACCCCCACAGCAGCTGCTAGCTGGATTGTTGAAACACACATTGGGCTATCTTTCCTTCCTGAACAGACTTTCTACTTCTGTGTATTTGCAGCTTCCCAGAGGTTGGGTTTTGCACCATTAGAACTTTCAAACTTTGCACCAAATACAGGTAGCTTTCCTCAAACAGTGTTGCTAACACAACCAGACTCTTCTGTGTGCTGGAACGGCCTACTGTGCTAATGCTTCCCTTAATGGAGGGGCCAATGGGAAAACTTGTCCTAATGAAAGGATGTGACTCATCCAAGGACACAAAACTAGTTTGGGTTCAGCGGAAAGAGCATTGGAGAGGAAGAAGAAGAAAGAGAAGAGAAAGGAGGAGGAGGAGGAAGAGGAAAATTAGGAGGTGCAAAATCCAACCTCTGGGATTCTGTAAATACATGAAAGCAGAAAGTCTGTTCAGGAAGGAAAGATAGCCCAATGTGTGAGTCTGCTGTTCTCAGATTTTCTTTTGTGTTCAATTATGTCTGTTTTCCTCGTGTACAATTCTCTTTGTGAATGGTAAAATGAGAGATTTCACTTAAAATCCAAATAAAGACTGCATCCCCCTCACTCCTGGAAATAGTATCTGAGATTGGCTTACTGTAGTTTAGAACTGAGATTGAAAAAAATCACAACTATGGCCAACCATCTGCACTTAACCAAAAGTTAGTATGATATATTGGAAAAGTCCGAAGACTTTGAAAGTCATTTGAAGTCAGCCTCAGTCACTTATTAGGCATAGAGCTTTAGGCAAATCACAAATTCTCAGAACTTGTTTGCTCATCTGTAAAATAATAGGCTCAGATTAGATCAGGGGCTCTTAACGTGGAGTCTGTTAATTTTGATAATTCTATTTCAATATAATTGTTTTCTTTGGTAATCTTGGGTATTTATTTTATGTATTTTAAAATATGAGTCCATAGGCTTTATCAGACTGCTCAAGAGTGTCTGTGAAACCTAGAAAAAGCAAAACAAGCAAACAAAACCAAAACCAAAAAATAAAAACCCCTGGAAAAGATTATCTCCTGCTTCATAGACTACAGTCTAAAATTCTATGTGACCATGTCCCTTCCAGTTTTTTTCTCTTTTTCTCATAATTTCAACATTCTGTATTCTTCAAGGATTCTGCATTTTTAAGATCCCTTATATGGCAGACATTCTCTAATTCTTTGATTTGACCCTTTTTTATGCCAAATAGTATTTTTAAGTTTTCGAAATTCTCTCATCTCTGCTAGAAGACTGTCTAGCATCTGGTAAATTTTTACCAAATTCTTGTCTCCTTTCTTTCTAGTTCAGCTGATAATGGAAAGAAGTACAATTTTCAAATGCTCTCATTTACAGAATGCTTTATAGCTACAAAGCGATCTGATTAACCATCTCATTTAATCCTCACAGCAATCCTGTTAGCGAGATGGTGCAAGTGTTGTAATGCTCATTTTAGAGAGGTGGGACCAGAGGTTCAGAAGAGTGGGGCTGAGCCAGGTGACATAATGCTGAAATGACATAGCTGAAGTTTGAGCCCAGGTTTTCTGAATCCAACCTTCAAGTCTTTCCTCTATCACTGCCTGCACGTCCTGGTAAGGGGAGGAGTGGGTTCTTTTGCCCATTTTATGGGAGAAAAGTCAAAGCTCAGAAAAGTAAAATCATTTACACATGGTCACACAGCAATTTATTCATATTCCAGGACCAGAAACCAGGTCTCATGTCCTCTTGGCACGTAGGTGGTGCTATGGATAGAGCACTGGGCCTAGAGTCATAAAGACTTGAATTCAAATCCAGCCTCAGACACTTGTGAATCTGGAAAACTCACTTAACTTTTGCCTGCCTCAGTTTCCTTAAATGTAAAATGGCAATAATAAAAATAACAATAATAATAATAATACCTACCTTCCAGGGTTATTGTGAGGATCAAATGGGGTGATGGTTCTAAGGTGTTTAGCATAGTGCCTAGCCCACAGAAGGCACTTAGCAAATGCCTCTTTTCTCTCTTGCTTCCTCTTTCCATTTTACCTGAATGTAATGTTTCTTTTCATCATTGGTGAGGGCATTACATTAGGTAGATTTGAGGCATCACATAAATTTGGCCTTCCATCACTCTTTCTATACCAAAAGACTCCTGGTTTCTTATCAATGGGTCTCAGAATAAGGCAGCTTCCTTTAAATAATGAGCCATACACATACAGCCTCAAGAAAGATGAATTCCTCAATACTTATGCAAAATTAAGATAGTTTTAAAATTATCTTTCCAATACATTCCATTGTGATATTCTGCTGACATATTTAATTTAAGCTGTGTATTAATGCATTAATAAGGGTAGATATATACTTGTTCTTGCAACCTGGTAATATATGAGAGCAATGAGGTTTCCTACCTCCAACTCCAACAGGCATGAAATTCATCCTCTATTTCTAACTCTTGAAAAAGTCTTCTAGTAAGATTTAATACCACCTCATGAAAATGTAGCATTCTCTCCCTAACAATTGATCTCCTCTCTCTTAAATATGTCATTTGCTTCCCAAAGATAGGCATAATCTCCACCTTTTAGAGGCAGTGTGATATAGCTGTAGTAATGGCACCAGATTTGAAGACAAGGAACATGGATTTAACTCTTGGGTCCGCTTCTTGCTATTTCCATAACATTGGTAAGTCCCTTGCCTTTTAAGGCTTCACTTTCCTTATCTGTAGAATGGATGGAGTTGTAGTACATGATCCCTTAGCCTCTTATAGACCCAAATACAATGACCTTACATCTCCACACTACTAATTAAATGACTGTCACATATGACTTCACACTACTAATCATATGACATATGACTTGGTTAAAATACCTCAATACCTCCTTATAGCTTGCAAGATAAAGTTAAATTGCCTTGCCTTGGAATTCAAGGCCTTCCCAATTTGGTGCTGTCATATCTTTCCAGGTTGACCTTTTCCTGTGTTCTCTCTTATTGTCTAAATTGTCCATATTCTAATCAAGGTGGACATGTTCCATACTTTCATGAGTTTATACATATCCACATCCAGGTCCATGGCCCTGGAGATTAATATGTGATCAAGAAAGTTACTGAATAACTTTGTGGTTGTTCTTGATTGTCCTTCACTTTCAAAGAGGACCAATGACATCATGGGGTGATATCTTGACTTGTGAGTGAATAGGACATAAGGGAGGCAGAGTTGTGAAAAGTCAAAAAGTCATCAACTTCACTTTCTTTTATACAATCCTCAAAGCTGAGTCAGTGGCAGGACCAAAGTCAAGGTGACTGGCAATGGCTCAGAAAGAAATGAATGACCTTTGTGTCTTTTATGTCTCACCAAGTTCTTAGAAGTCCATAGCACCTTCCTCCACAATCTTTGTGGTCCTTGAATAAATTGTTCTCATCTGTCCATTCCACCTAGGGGAAGCCTTCACATGCTTGGGTACACACCTCCCTAACTCACTGATGGATTTTAGGCCTGTCAGTTTCCTTCAGCCTGGGTTAGACCCTCTGCCTAGAGAGTTTGAATGGGATGTGGCCATTGCACATGCTACACCTTCTTGGAGCCACAGGCCAAAGTTGGGTAGAAATGGATACCAAAGGTGAATGAGCATCCCTGAAAAGGACTCAGCAAGCCCTCACCTCAGAGGTGCCTGTCCTCCCTAAACACAGTAGGGAACAGCACTTTCCAAATCTCCCTAGCTATACATTGTCTCTCCCTAATCTATTATCTAGTACTTTGTGTCTCTTTCACACATTTATGTCAATTTGTATTAGAGTTTATAAACGTATAATAATCTTGCTTATGAAAACAATAATACCTAGTACAGGTGACAAAAACATTTAACATATATTTGTCCATTACAACAATCCCATGAGGGAGGTGATACCATCATCCCCACGTTAGAGATGAAGAAACTGAGGCCAAGAGAGGTTCAGCGACTTGCGCATGGTCACACGTCTAGTATCAGCTTGTTTGAGGAGAAATTCAAAATCAGATCTCGTTGCCTCCAACTCCAGGACTCTATCTACTGTACCACCCAGCTACCTAATGAATAATAATAATAATATCTAACATTTATATAGGGCTTACCCAGCATTGTGACAAGTACTTTACAAGCACTATCTTATTTGTCTCACACAACAACCCTGACAGGTAGGTAGGTAGGTATCGTTATTATACCCATCTTTCCGGTGAGGAAACTAAGGCAAACAGAGTTTATGTGTCTTACACCAAGTGTCTTGAGGCCGGATTTGAAGTCAAGCCTTCCTGACTCTCTCTCCTTTCAGCACTCTGTGCCAGTATGAATGAATGATACTAAGTGACAAACTATTTATTAGGTATATACTATGTTCCAGAGATTATGCTAAGTGGTGGGGATGCAAATACAAACTAGTAAACAGTCCTCACCATTGAGCAGCTTGTATTCTAATGAGGGAAGAGCAGAACATATAAATGGGAACCAAAAGGGGGACAAGGTTGTGACATGGCTTTGGAATGACTCTGAAATTATATGACATCCTGTTTCTAGGCAATATCACAATAAGCTCAACTATCAGAGCCCAGGGAACCAGAGGTCAATTCCAAGTGTTCCCGGTGAGAGTGAATTGAAGAGGATATATGTAATGGAAGCAGCCAGTTCTGTAAATGGCATGGGAGATCTCCTAAATCAAGATCTTAGAATCCCAGTCTTTTTAGTGCCCCTCCTAACACGTGGAACCTAGACATCATACTCCATATGTGGTCCACCCTCTGTAGAGAACACTGTTAGCATCTCTTATTCCCAAATATGATGCTTCTGTCTAAACAAATTAAGATAGCTTTTTTGCATCCTTGTTATATTATCAACTCATTTTCAGGAAAAAATCAACCAACATATATTAAGTACCTTCTGATGATAAGGTGTAATGTTCACACTGTACTGATGTTAGGGATAGAAGAATTAAAAAAATAACATTAGTCCCTGTTCTCAACGACCTTACTTTTATTAATTGGATATGACATGTACATAGATAAAGAAAATTCAAATTAGGGATTGAAGGGGACAAAAGAAGGATCCATAAAATGAGGTACTCTAGGAATATTTGAAGAAATAGAGAACTCTTTCCACTAAAGGGATCAGGAAAGATTTTGTGGAGAAGGTGTCACCTGAGTGGAGCCTTGAAAGATGAAGACAGAAGTGATGAGGGAGTGTGTTCCAGGTACATGGGACAAATTATGCAAAGGTATAACAATAAGCAATTGCAAGTTGAGTTTAAGGATAGCTCATACACTGGTTGGACAGGAATACAGGGTGTATATAGAGAGATAAAGTAAAGTAAGGCCTGAAAAAATAAGTCAGAACAGATCATGGAGAATTTTGAATGATATGCTGTGTTTTTATTTTATCCTAGGAGCAATACGGTTTAAAGGGTCTTGAGTAAGGGGGTGATAAGGTCAGAACTTTGAAAGCTCATTTGGGCAATGAGAGAAGGAAAAAAAAATGTTTGTTTTTTCATGGGGGATTATCAGCAGACTCCAAACCTGAAAGGGATTTCTATAGACTTTGAAGTCCTACAGGTACTTAGGTTTCCAGATTTTATTGTGCTGATGATTATAACAACCTCTGGAAAATTACAGAGCTTCCTAAAAGAGACAACTATAATGGCTCAAAAGAGTACAGCTATTCAGCACAGGAAAACAAGCAAACAAAAAGCAACAATAACAAAATTGTAAACCTATTTGCCAGCTGTGATATATAGTTAGATAGACAACCCGTAGAGTTGATCTATTGTTGCACGTATCTAGTACAGACGTTATGAACGGGTGATGGACTGGGATCAGAATTGGAGGACGAAATGAATAAGCTAGGTTAACAACAGAGAATTTTTGCATGCCTTTCGTATCTTCAAGCGTCTCCCTAAATCAAAGGCACATCTTCACATTCTTGTATTCTTGTGATTCCCTATGTTTGAACATCTGAATATGCCTGGTTATACTCAGGTGATGCTCTGTATAGACCAGTGCATACATATAGCTGGCTGACACTGGAAGGAGAACCTACATAAGTGAGATCACCTAGTCTTGGAATCAGGGAGAGAAAGGACATAAATTAGCAGCAGTCATGCCACTGAGGAAGTCAAGAGAGGTGATTATAACATGAATTAGGATGAGAACTAGAAGAGAACTAGGAGAGAAGAGGCTACATGTGAGAGATTCTATTGAGGTAGAATTAAAAAATCAACTTGACAACTCTTTGGAGGTGGGAGATGAGGGAAAGGGATGAGTTGAGGATTTTGAGTCTAGGCAACTCCAAAATTTGAGCATGGTTGGTACCGTCACCAAAATTAGAATGGAGAATAATGAAAGAAAACAAGACGATGATCCCAAGTTTAAGCATGCCAAGAATTAGTGGGTCTCTCCAGGGAATCAGATCATTCAGTTGCAATTCAGGGGAAGTATTAGAACTATACATGTAGATGTGGTAATCACTTATATCGAAGTGAGGTTGGAATTATAGGTTTAGATTTGGAAGGAAGCTCAGAGGCCATTTGGCTCATCCCCTAATAATGGATTCGAAGTCATTCTGTTAAGTAGTGGCAGAGTCGGGACTCAGACATGGGTCTCTGAGTTCCAGTTGATGGAAGAGTTGACCAAAGCCAGGCCTAAGCACATTACATGGGTTGTAGCAGGCCCTGTGATGCAGACAGAATTTCAAGTCACATGAGAACAAGGGTATATCACTACAGAATATGCCCTGCCAAATAAGCAGCCAGATCCACAAATGTTTCTTTGTTTCTTACATAACAGAAGGCTTTGCAATGGTGACGTGGTTGCTGGCATGCACATAAGCATATAAAAAGCACCCAGAGAGGGCACCCGTGCCTCTTTGGACCTGATGTACTCTCCATTCTGTGTGGGCTGCACCTGACATCATTCCATTGTTGTCTCCATGGAGAAAACAGGGGGGATCATGGGAAGGACCAGATGCTCAGTTGGGATGATCAGCATATATTGTTGCCCTGTATTTGACAATTATATCCTTATTCTTATGCTTTCTTGTATACCTCTTGCTTAAGTCAGGTCAGTCATTTGCAGCACTCTGATACCTGAGTTTAGGATGGCTGCCAATAGCCTTCTAAGACAGATGGTTTTCCAAATCCACCTCACAGACCATACATACTCAGTTTTTAATAACCTTTCTGGCTCCAAAATGTTCCAGTTCCCTATAATTAGGTGCACTTAGAATTGTAGAATCAAAATATTTGAGCTAGGAAGTTATTGAGATGATCAACTCAAGACAAAATGTTGAAGTTACAAAGGGACTTAAAAATAAAATATTTAGGTTCGAAATGATCTTAGGAGTAGGGTGGAGAATGCTAAAGTAGAAAGAGAATGTAGAAATCATTTGAGCCATAAAGATATCCTATTTCCCTAGTCTTCTAATACCCCCTTGCCTTCTCTAGTTTTGACTTAAGTTGGAGAGCTTACAATTTCCTTCCCAGCATAATCATATCTAATAATAATAATAATAGCTAACATTCAAATAGGGTTTTAAGGTTTTGTAAACCACTTTACAAATATCATTACAACAAGCCTTTGAGGTAGTGTTATTATCGGTCCCATTTAACGAATGAGGAAACTGAGGCTGAGATTGTTTAAGTGACTTGTCTAGGGTTACACAGCTAGTATCAGAGCCTCAATTTGAACTCTGTTCTTCATGATTCCAGTTCTAGCTCTCTATTTTTGCCATTCTGGAAACCAAAGTGGAAAGAACGATGGACCATCAAAAGTTCTCTGTGCAAGTATTGTCTCTGATACTCCTTAGCTGTTAGTTTGTGTGAGTTACTTTCCTTCCCAGATTCTCATGTCTTTCATCTGTAAAATTAGTGGGGCAGGATAAGAAGGACCCTTAGTTCCTTGTTAGTCCTAATTGGCATCATGCTCTAATGAACTCCAACCAATAGATCTTCTAAATAATGCTGGTAGAGAAAACAGGAGTATGAGAATTGCTCCAGGCTTGGTTGGACTGATTTTTTTTCCTTGTTGTTTTACTGCACATTCTAAAAATATTTGAGTGTTGCCCCTAAATCCCCAAATCATAGAACTCTCATAGTCCTGGGATATGGCAGCTTGTAAAATGTTTAAAACTTCTGGGATTTCCAGCTTTGGTATAGAATGAAACACATTTCCATGCAAATTAATCCATTTATTTATCCAAGAAAGGTCACAGAGCCCAGAAGAGTAAAAAAAAGAGAGAGAAAGAATGGTCAGAGCGAGGCCAGCCTCAGAGGAAGTAGAGATCTTAGGATGCTTCTCTCCATTGCATCTGCCCAGATGTTGAAGCTCCAAACTTTTTTTGTTTTTTGAGGAAACTGATAATAAGATACAATGACAAACCACATGGGCCTTCTACTCTTTATTCCCTACTCTACAAGGTGGACAGTACCCTCTGGGCCTTGCCTTAATGAAGAAAACACAGATCCAAGGCATTTATCAATCATGCCTAGAACTGATGGGCCAAATAATTGTTGAAAAGAGCATCAGCCTGGGAGTTAGAAGACCTAGGAATTTGTCTTGTATTCTCTTCGGTGTCTCCTTCCCTTACAGTTGACCTTAGTCTAATCCAGTAAGGATGCCCTAACCAAATTGTTCTCGGTCCATACCTAGTCTACCTTCTTCATTTTATTTCGTTTCATGGATGCAACGAGCCTCGAAGATGGGTGCTATTATCGTTATCATTTTATAAATGAAGGAAGTGAGGCTGAAAGAGGAAAAGTGACTTGTCTAGGGTTACACAGCTAATTTATGATGTTAGATTTGAACTCCTGATTCTATGTCCGCCTCTCTATGGATTTGCTCTTCTTTCTTGAGTAATAAGAGATGTTGAAGTTTAACATTACATTTTGTGTTCAAACATTCTATGTCCTGATGTTCTTTACAGCTCTGACATCCTATGGCTGTGATGCTTTGTGGCTCATTTTGAAAAGGATGCCAGCCAGAAAAACAAAACAAAAGGAACAGCTACAAAAATGTCCCTGTTTGTAAAGTGAATATGCTTTTTTGTTTTCTTTCAGAATCAGATATCAGAAACACAATACATTAAGTACAGCTCAGACCAAGACAGTTAACTTGAGCTGTAACAACTTGGTTCCACCCCTCTGAGGAACACATGAAAGCTCCTATGTTCTCCATCATCCTTTTTCCTGAATTTTCCAATGTGGGAGGTCTGTATGACAAGGTATGTAGTAGCCTCAATATTGAAAATGGGCCCTGACAAAAATCCTTCTTGTCTCTGAGTGGATTTGCATTCCAATAAGGTTCACCCACATTTCCCAAGTAGAATACTAATAAGTAAAGCCTTTCTACTTTCTTTGAATATTTTAAAGCTTTGCCAAAGTGTTTGAAAATTCATTCGGCTTTTATTCGACTTTGCTTTTATTGTATAAAAATAAGGAGTCCCTGGTGGACGTTTGTAATCAACATGCTTCTATAGCTGTACCCATGGAGGAGTAAGAGACTTTTAAAAAGGATCCTGTCTAGGTGACTTTTAGAATTTTTCATTCCAGTGTGTGTACACACATCTATACATGTGAGCTCTTTCACACCTTTCAAATTAAACCAGCCCACCGCATGGTGAGTGTTAAGTCTAACCATTTTAAAAAGAAAGCATACATGGGGTGAATTACATAGGAGAAAAAAACAACACATTACAAAGAAAGCAATTCAGAAGAGGAGTAGAACAGAAAGTGGTAGTTAATTATGATTTATAAACTTATTAACTTGCTCAGCTTTCTAACCAACCAAGGAAGAAATTTAATTTTAACTAACATTAAAGAACCAAAGTTGCCCAGTGGAAAACACAACCAAGAAAATGTACTTAAAGACGGAGAAATCACATTTTTTTAGGAATGGCAAAAATGTCACCTTTTAAATTCTGTGCTCATCTATTTACGATGCATGTAAGTTGAACTAATTCAGAATAATAATGATTCAACATTTCTAATATGATTTTTATTGAATGAGTTGAAGCTGATTCTTCATGGAGTCCTGGAGTTAGAAGGAAACTGAATGTTTAAGATAGTCCAACTCCCTTACTCTACAGAGGAGGAACTAATGGTCAGAAGGGAAGTGATTTGCTTAAGATCAAGGGATGATTAATTGGAGTAGTCAAATATCCAACCCAAATGTCTGAATGCTATTATCAGTTGCAAATTCTATAGCAGATTATTTTTAACAGAAAAAAAATACTTTGGGACACTCACAGATTCAAAGATTTAAAACTGGAATAGACCTTGAAGGCTACTGAGCCAAACCCCCTCACTTTACAGATGAAGAAACTGAGGTTCAGTGAGTTAAGCGATTTGTCAAAAGTCAGGCATTTATCTGAGGTGCAATTTGAATGCAGGTCATACTGACTGAGTCTTGCATACTCCACCATCCTTGTCTTCCCACCATTCTGGCCCCTGTCTTCTGGATTCACCCCAGCATCTATGCTATTTCTGTCACTCTTAAAACGAAGTGTTCCAAACTGAAGATAGAACTCCAAAACATTGCCAAACTATGACTTTTTTTTTCTGGACATGATACCCCATTACAGCTCTAGGTCTTTCAACCTCCTATAGCATCTTCCTATTTAAAACAATCAAATGTAACATTCGTTACTGACAGTACATATAACTTATTTTATACTTTAACTTCTTTAATCAGAAAGTAAGTATATTTCAACTTCAGTAGTCTGGAATCAATATATTTGTATTTGTGATGAATTTGACTATTGTTTGACTATATTTTTCTTTTGGATCTCCTTTTTTCACTCTGCATCAGTTCATGCAAATCTTTCTTTCTCAGAATTCTTCTATTTGTTATTCCTTATGATACAATAATATTCAATTATATCCAACTACCATGATTTGTTCTGCCATCCCCCAATTGTTAGGCTCATAAATGGTTTCCATATTTTGCTCATTATAAAAAATGTTTCTCTGAATATTGACCTATAGGGGATCATTCTTTCTGCCATTGATCTCCTTAGGCTATAAAGCTGGTAGCAGAATCACAGAACCAGGGACATTTAGTTGCAGATGGTAATGCAACAATCACCTAGTCCAACCCACAAAAAAAAAGGCGTTCCCAATATCAATGTAATCTTCTCCTGGAAAAAACATTTTGTAAACCAATAAAACTCACTGCATCCAGTGGCAGCCTATTAAACTCTTGGATAGCTCTAATTATTGAGTTTTTCCAGATAGCAAGCCTAAATTCAACTTCTTGTAATTTCTTCCCATAGCACCTTTTCATCAAGTGTTTAATAATATTTTTACATGATTTGAAATTATTTTCTAGAAAGGTTAGACCAATTCACAACTCAATCAGCACTTAAGTAGTATACTTATCTCGGCATAGGTCTTCCAATATTGATTATTTTATCTTTTAACATCTTTCTCAACAAGTGGATATAAGGTCATACATCAGATTTGTTTATAGGGATTTTTCTTATTACTAGTGCTTTGGAGTAACTTGAAAATATAATCGTTGATAATTTTCCTTCTCTTGCAAATTTTTTTTCATATGTTTTGACCCCAGCCTCAGTATTCCCATACACACACACACACACCCCACTGGAACTGTTGTCTAGTCCTCTGTCTCTGGTTCTATATTTTTGAAATTTATTTTTGGAACCTAAGTTTAGAACTTTGTGTTTATCTTTTCATACACATTGACTTCCTTGTAAAACAACCTCTTCAACATTTAGGACCTACACCTTAGCTACCTGTTAGTCACACATAGGGATGGTCATAACCTTCATCTCACTACATGCTATAAGTGGTTGACCTCCATGATCCAGGACTTTGGATATTAGGTAACTATAATCCCCTCTCTTGCCAGCTCTCTGTCTCTTACCTATTTTAAAGCTATTATTTGTACATAATGCAACAAGTAGATATACTCCACCCAATTCACATTCTCCAGTCACCCTGATCTGGTCAGTTTCCTTAAATCTCAATTTTGACACTAAATGTATGTAGGATTAATGTGATCAAAGTTCTTCCCCACCCATTCAAGAGCCCTCAAGTGGGGCTAGTTGGGAAAGCTTGATTATGTCTTTGTTTGTGAGTAAGCCTAAAGCCTCTTCTTACCAAGTACTTACAGGCACTCAGGGACCTAAGGGCTGAGACCAGAGCCAGTGGTATGTGCACTTAGCTCTAGTTAATCATGAATTCAGCCAATAAGAGACGTGAGTCTACTCTCTGAGTAGAACCCAATCAGTTGCCAGCTAGGACTGTATGTAAAGACAGTCCAGAACTGAGAGCAGCAGAATTGAGAGCAGCCAAACTGAGAAGGAGAAGTCAGAAGTCAGAAGAGAAGCCAGAACTCCTAGTCAACAGAGCTGCAGAAGAGAGTGGAAACCAGGGAGCTGAGACCAGAGAACTGAGGGGAGAAAGAATACAGGCAAGCAGACCATTAGAATTCATGAGTGATTGTTTACTTGAAGACCCTAGCAGGGGGGAAGGTTACAGGATGACTTGGTTCCTTGCTATAATTCTGTGTTATAATTTCCTTGTTGCTACATTGAGGTGGGCTTACTGGTTTTGGAATACAATTAGTGCTATATCAAATTGGGGTTATTAGTCCTGGGATTGGATCCTCTGGTGTCTAAATAAATGTTATACTTCCGCTGGCTTGTACTTAGAGAGTTTTTGATACTTCAAGATTCCCAACCATTTGGGCATGTTCATGATCATCTTCAAGGTCATGAATCTTGCCTTACAATGTATACTATGCTCTACCATTGAATATTTTCTCCTCTTGTCCTTTTGCTGTTCGTTTATTTTTCAAATTCTAACCTGAAGTATCTACACTATTTTTTTTCATACTCAAATAGTACTAAATGCTGCTGGAGAAAGTCACACAACTACGCTTACTGCATTCAATAGAAATTTATGTTACTTAATTTCAACTAGGTTCCTATCACTGCATGACAATTCCTCCCAAAAATGAAAATATTGGATTGCAGATCTAGTGCTTGAAAAAACTGAAGTTTATTATTCCAACCTCCTCATTTACATTTGAGGAAACTGAGGCTTAGGGAGGTTAAATGCCTTGCCCAACTTCAGACAAATAGTACTATAGGAAAGAGAGTGATCTTTTCTAAACCTCCTTTACTGTGTCCAGGCAGCACAAAGCATTACTTCCTCCATTCTTATCAGCAGAGAACCTCTCCTTATACTTCACTAGAAAAAATAATGCCACCTGCCATAAGGTCCATATTCTCCCCAATTTTATATTTCAGTTCCCTTCAATATCTCCCCAACTAATGTTTTCTCCTCCTTTTCCCCAGTCTCAGCCAAAAATGTGGACTTTCCCATTCCAAAAGCAACCCATCTACTCATGACTTTGATGCCCTATCCCTTTACTCCTCTTTCTAATCTCTTTTTATCCACCAATTCTTTCCCTGGATGCTAACCCCCACCCCAGTTCCTCCCCCTCCCATTCTTAAAGACGAACAAAACCCTTCACTTGACGAAGTTATCACCTTAAGTAATTGTCTTATATTTCTCCTCCCTTTCACAGTCATACTCCTAGGGAGGAAAAGTCATCTATATACTTCTTGCCTCTGTTTCCTCACCTCCTACTCACTTCTCAACCCTTTGCAATCTGTTTTAAATCAGCACTTAGTCTCTGCAGTTTGTTTTGCTTGTACTAATCTGAGCTCAGTTTTCGCCCTTTACTCCCCCTCCCTCCTATTACCCTGCCCAAGCCTAATGTCCCTGGGTTTATATCTCTTTGCCTGTTTCTGTCTTTTGAAAGTCTCTCTTCTTTTTGTTTCTCTCTTTCTCTTTCTGTGTGTCTACTTCTCTGTCCTGTTTTGTCTTTGTCCCCATCACTCTGTCTCTGTCTTTCTGTCTCTGTCTCTCTGCCTCTTTCTCTTTGTCTCTCTATATGTGTGTGTATCTACATCTATCTATCTATCTATCTATCTATATATACATGCATACATATATATGTATATATATATATACATATACATATATATCTTCCTATGTTCTGTTTCTGTCTGTTTTTTTTCTTCCACCCCATTATTATCTTTTATTTCATCATTCTCTTATCTAGGTCAGATAACAGTGCCATAACTTGTTCTCACTTCTTCCTCCCCCACACCTTCATCCCTTCATCTCCTCATCTATTTCAGTAATATTAATTTACAATGCTTCCTTCAAAGAAGTAATATTTTCTTTCTACCTCCATTCTTATGCATTATACCTTTTACAATTCTATAGAACGTATTCCCCAGAATATTAAATTGTTCATAACTCAAGTCTGGAATCCAATCTTATTGTTTTCTCTCTCTTCTCTTCTCTCTTTTGATGTAATCCCACCTCCTCTTTGAACTTATGAACTTTTCCACCTCTTCAAACCACGCTTTCTCAGATTTTCACTGGATCTCTTTGCCTAGGACTTAGTACAGCAATATTGGAGCCTATCTTCTAGAGGCTGAACTCTGAAAGTGTCCAGACCTAATCAACAAGATGTTGTAAGAACCTTATTTCACCCCCTCCCACTTTTGTGAGTTTGGCTTCTTGCCATTTGTAAATTGTTCCTTTCCTGGTGGCTATACTAATCACTTAGCTTCCCTCTCTGTTCTGTACCCTCCTCCCACCACAGTTCCACCCTCATTCACACATCACCAAAAAGGCAGGCAGAGATATTGAAAGCCTTTTGTTTACTTCCCCTCTCAAGTCCTGACCAGTCATTACCTGCCCTGTTTTACCCTCTCCCCTTCCCATCTGAGATTTATTCTTCTATTCTACCACCTATAATATTGATTTAGTAATGAGGAGATGGTACTTTCCCCTTGAAATATTAATTCACTTCCTCCACCTACTCTCCTCCTGATTTTTCCATTATACCTTTACTCCTCAGATTCTTTAGCCCTTTAATGCTCTCTTTGTCTTATGATTGTCAATCAATGTGCAAGATTTTTCTGAAGTAAATCAAACAATAGAAATATCACCCCATCACACACACAGAAATCCATGCCCTTTCCTATCCATGTGAATTAATTGCTTCGTTTCTGTCTTTCATTCCTAACTGACATTATCTAACTTTATGCTGCTTCATCAGTTTGTAAATTAAATACCCTGTTTATATCTTCATCCTAGTCAAGGAATGAAATAAAGACAACCCTTTTGTTGAATGTCCAGTTAACTTTTTTATGTTGAGGTTCAATTTTTCAGGATATAGCATGTTGGGGTACCAATTTATAATTCTTTGCTCTTCACAGTATCATGTTCCATTTTTCTTTGGTTTTTTTTTTAGAACCACAGAATAGTATTTTGCTATTTGGATATTTTCTTCCCAGAATTTGGAAGTTTTTTTTCTTTCCATTTGCAACATTTTTTTGATATAGATATTTTAAAATTTTACTGTAGTGTTTCTTGTTGAATTAAACATGGAATTTCCTTCTTTGGGAATTCTAGGATTTTTTTATCTGAAGTTTCGACCAATTTTTTAAAAAAAATTATTTGAAATATGATATTTATTTATTGTTCATTTGTCTGGAAGAACTATTTTTAGATAACTTTGCATTTTATGTTAATGTTCAATATTTTTTATCATCATTATTGTTAGTGTTATTCTAATCTTATTGTTTTTAAATGTTTGCTCCGTTATTTTCCTTATGTCTCTCCATTTTTTTTCATTTGATTTCTGTTATTTCCTTTTTCGGAAAATCTCCAGAAATGGATTTTGTCCTGCCTTTTGTCAAACCTTCTCCACTTACTACCACCATTAGATTTGCTGCTTTCATCTTTGAAGGATGTCATTTTTGTCCTTCCTCCTTTAAAATCTTCTCTTATTTTATTGACTACTCTTCTAATACATTCTGAAAGTTTTGAGAGTTACTCATTTCTGGGGTTTTTAAGATTTTTTTTTGTATTACCTTCACCTTTCCCAGGAGGTGTTTGACTCAATTTCTTTCATTGCAAAATACTTTTCTACCTTTTCTTCCAATATTTGCTTGTTTTTCTTCCTCAGTCAGCTTTTTTTTTCTATCTTAATAATTCCACTGGGTTTATCCCCCCTGTTTTCCTTAGTGGAAAATGTAGTCACCACCAATCCCTTCTATCTAGAAAGTCCTGCAATAATATGTTCCTTCTGCAGACATTGGTTCCTGTCATAATTTATCCCAGGAATGCCTGAAGCCTGTCTGGCTCAGAGTGCAAGTAAAGTTAACCCACTATTGTGAAGATACTCTGAGCGACAACTCTAGTAGGATCTATTTTCAACTTTGATCATTCCTATTCTTTTGGTCCCCACTCTCCTATCAGCAACAAGACTTATTCAGCAAGTAGAGTAACCCTTCGAGCTGGGTCATGTAAGCATTGTTGGAATAGCCCCTAAGTTGCTTATTATTTTGAGAAACCTTTGAAGTTGGATGTTTTCTTCAACCTTCTTTCACTACTTCTAATTGCTTTCTCCTTTATTCTTGTTCTATATTAATTACCTTGAATCAATGTTGTGTTTTTTGTTTCCTTCCTCTACTTTCTTATCCCTGAGGCTCAACATTCCTTCACAATTCTCCATGGTCACTTTTTCCTTCTTCTCTGGATCTTTTGTTTAGCCTGATTCATTGGACTTAATCTTTCCTCCTATTGAGAAACCAGAAAGTTGTCATAGAATCTACTCCA
Organism: Trichosurus vulpecula; assembly: GCF_011100635.1. Classification (NCBI taxonomy): domain Eukaryota; kingdom Metazoa; phylum Chordata; class Mammalia; order Diprotodontia; family Phalangeridae; genus Trichosurus; species Trichosurus vulpecula. The sequence goes on along the minus strand of NC_050575.1, from coordinate 374,560,979 downwards.
AAAATTACATTCTGAAAACGGCAATATAGATGTGAGTCACAGAGTTTCCTCAGGTCAGAGAATCATCCCTTAACATTATGATTTCCAATCCTAGGACTCCACTGAAACTGCAATTTACAAAATTACCAATAGTCAATTAATCCAATGATCTTTTAGCCATTTGACCTTAGCAGCATTTGAATTGACCACCCTTCTTTGTGGGTACTCTCTGCTTCTAAAGTTTTAGTAATACTAGTCTCTTCAGGGTCTCCTGCTACCTGTCTAACTGTTTCTTCAATATGTCATTACTAAATTCTCATGTCCTGTGTTTTCCATGTATATGTACCATGGTGTTCTATGTTAGACCCTCTTTCTTTTCAGATTCCCTCTGCAACTTCTCTCTTGATGAATTTGCCAACTTACCAAGACTTAATTATCATCTTCATGCTGATGAATTCAAAATCTACATTTCCAGCCCTCACCTCTCTCCTGAACTTTGGTCTTGCATTGCCCACTGTCTACTGTACAGCTCCTCCTAGAAGTCCAAGGGGAACCTCAAAATTAATAAGCTTCAAATTAAAGTCCTTCTCCATTCCTTTATAGCTGCCCCTTCTTTATAACTTCCAAAGTTCTATTGAGGGATTTTATTCTGTCAACCTGGTTACAATCCTGGAGTCATCCTTAACTCTTCATTCTCCATCATCACCCATAGTCAATCAGTTGCCAAGTCTTGTCCATTCTATCTCCACAAAATCTCTCATATCCATTACCTTCTCTTTCCTTATATGATCACTGCACCTATTTAGGCTCTCATTATCTCTTGCCTGGACAAGTGTAATAGCCTTCTAACTGGCCTCCTTGCCTCTGATCTCTCACTTCTATAATCCACATAACTGCCAAATTGGTAGTCTTAAAACACAAAGCTGACCATGTCATCCACTTGCTCAGAAAGTTTCAGTGGCTCCCTATTCTAGAATCAAAGTAAAAATGCCTTTGTTTGGCATTTGAAGCCCTTCACAATCTTACTTCTACCTATCTTGGCAGTTAGATTTCACATAATTGCCCTTCACATACTCTATATTTCAACTAAAAAGACCTACTTGTTGTTCCCCAAATGTAGCATTCCATTTCTTGATTCCATGCCTGCACATCTCCCAAATGCAGAATGCTCTCCCATTTTGCTTTCACCTCTGGGCATCCTTTGCTCTGTTCAAAGCTATTACAGTCCAATGCTTAGGTCAACTGCCATTGCACTTCCTATATGGAGACTTTCCACATGTCAGTAATGTCCTTCTCTCCACTAAAAAGATACTTAGTGTTTTTTTCGGTTAGATTAATGTTTATATGTGCCTTTCCCAGTATAATGTAAGTTCCTTACATGATAAATAACATATAAACAATGACAGTTTACACCTCTGTATCTGTATGTGTAGATATTTTCAAATCTGTATCTGTAGCATCTAGCACAATGTCTGGCATGTAGTAGGTGTTTGTTAAATGTTTGCTAAATGAATCTACCATTTTTGTGTCAATAATCTTGGACTTATTTCATAGAGAACTAGTACCTTGAACTCAATAAGGTAGCAATCTTTCAGCACCTATTAAATGCCAGGCACCATGCTATTTTCTGGGAATAAGATATGCAAAGAATGAAACAATATCTACTCACAAGGAACTTATTCTCTAATGGGTAAGAAAACAAGCGCACACACGCATATTTACCAAATAAATATAAATCGAATAAATGCAAAGCAGATAAAGGCAAGGTAGTTTAACAGTAGCCATTGGGTATTTGCTATACACTGCTTGACTGTCTTTTCACCCCTCTTCAATTTCTTCTTTCTGCTATGTGTGTTCTATCCTTTGCACTCCTGAGAAATCATTCTTCTCTGAAGAGGAAAGAGAAACAAAATAAAATCTAGTGGTTCATCCTTCTTATCAACTTCGATTTTCAACATCCCATCTATCTGGGCAGTGACATCCCTTCTTTGGTCTTTTCCTTGGTCCAAACAATAGCTAAAACAGAACAAAACTTCAACCACCACCAACAACAACAAAAGAAAAACCTTTGCATTGTCCTTTCTATTTATAATTGTTAGTCTCAGATTGTTTTTAGTTTTTGTAGTCCTGACACAATTCTTACAGAAATGAAATACTTCATTTTTGTGTATTTTCTGGTCTTTGTTGTTTCCTTTTAGATACCTTTTTTTTCCTTTTAATATAAACTTTTTGAGTGAGATCCTTGTGTACATATGATTAGTAATAGTTAATATAGGTACCTCTCTCTTTTTTTTCTTCTTCAGACTAATTCTGTTTATGTCATCACCATTTTTTCCTTCAGAATTTTCTGTCATTCTTTATCTTATTTGTTCCGTAAAATATTAGGGCATTGTATTCTATCCAGTCTTCCTCTGCTACACAGGATCATATTCCTAACAAATCTCCCTATCTTCATTCTCTCTGTTCTATAATCCAGGAGTCTGAAAACTGATCACAGGCCAAATCCATACAAAAATCGGCCATGTTTGGCTCACAGGTCATGATTTACCGACCCCTGTTCTAATCCATCATTCTATGGTTCTCAGTTTAATTATCTACCTGCACAGCTTTTGTCATAAGATTCTTCTGCTCAAAATATTTCAATAGTTTTCAGAAGCTCCTAAGTAAATTTTAAACTTCGTAGATTGTATTAGATTTCCTTAATAATCTGGTGCCACCCTACCCTCCACATGCTCTATATTCCAGGCAACCTGGACTACTGAACATTCATTTTACCACCCCTCCAAGTTCTTGTTCCTGTTGTTATATACATATGGAATGCCATCTACTTCCTTTCTTCTTCCCAGTACTATCTGTATAAATGTCCCCTATCCTCAAATGCTACCATGTTCAAGAAGACTTCCTTGGTTCTAACCATAATGATTCTCTCATCATCAGATTAGGCATGCCCCTCTCATTTGATAAACATGTATCGTGTATATCAGTATTGTTTGTATGCATATTTGTGAACTCTGCAGTCCTTGTATTTTCCCCAACACTTGAGATAGGATTCTATCTTCATCATAGAGTAAGTAAATGTCTGATGAAATAGAAGTCTTTCACACTCACATTTACCTTGTTTGATCTACATAAGCATGTCAAACATGAGCATTATTAATTCAAATTTTCTATTTCTGGAACATAGCTAGTGTCTAACAAAGGCTTGTTGACTTAACTTTCTGGTCCACTTCTGCTGATAGAGTAATTTGCCCCATAGCTAGTAATAACCATATCAAGATAGACCATCTCACTATGAAGGAGATTGACATATAGAGGCAAAGAGCAGTAGTGAATGCATGATGCTTTATCCTTTGGGAGCTCTAGTAATGAAAGAGTATGCTCACAGATAAATCAATGGACTGATTTGTAGAGAGAACATTTGACCAGAAATCCAGAGAATGACTTTCTACTTCTGAATCCAGTGCCAACATATTCTGTGACGTTGGGCAAATCACTTAACCTCTCTTTTGGACTCAGTTACTTCACTGGCAAAATAATCTCTAAGATCCCATCTGGCTTTAAAAATGTTAATATTATAAGTTACAGTTATACTAAAACATACATTTATAAATTCATATGTCTATGTACATATGTTTGCATGCATGAATGAACAAAAATGATGCATTCAGGCATGTTCTCAGTTATGTCTTACATAGAATAGCTTTTTAGACAGCCAAGGTTAATGAAGTCCCACTCCAATCTTTTAATGAATCTTTTGTCTAGATCAGCACTGCTGAGTTTCTCCGTGACTTCTAACAAGTCAGCTGGTCATACATAGGTGGCAACAGCTTGAAAAGTAGATGACTCTACATCCCAAGGCTCTGGGTCATATAAGGATTTAAGTTTAACCAGATCTACCCTAAGCTGAAAACATCTGCTCCTCCTTTATCAAAGTCGGGGCAAGCAGGAAAAATGACCTGTATTAAATTAATTTATAAGAAGAGCTTTGAGGCAGAGGTATTGGCAGCGAAGGAGAGGGAAGTGAGAAAGGTAAGGAGGATTTTGGGTATTATAAAATCCTATGTTCTTTCCATCTACAGTACTTTGTATTCTAAGGTCACTTTTAGCTCTAATATTTTGTGTTCCAAAGTATCTCCCAGTTCTATGATTCTAAAATATTGCCAAATCTATGAAACTCCCAATGAGTATTTATTATGTAGATAGACAGATAGCTAAGTGGCCCAGTGGACAGAGGGCTGGGCCTGGAGTCAGGAAGACTTATCTTCATGAGTTCAAATTGGCTTCAGACACTTACTAGCTATGTAACACTGGGCATGTCACTTAACCCTGTTTGCCTCAGTTTCCTCACCTGTAAAATGATCTGGAGGAGGAAATGGTAAACCACCTCAATATCTTTGCCAAGAAAGCCCCAAGTGGGGTTATGAAGGGTCAGGACAAAAGAGAAACAACTGAACAATATAAATGTCCAGCTAAGCAGTACATGAGATTGAGCACTAAGTTTACAATCAGGAATGCCTGACTCCATGCCCTACCTCAGCACATTACTAGCTGTAAGACTCTGGCCAAGTCATTTAACCTCTCTTATCCTCAGTTTCCTCATCTGAAAACTGAGGATATTGTACCTAATGACTTCTAAGGTCTTTTCCACCATTCCTGAATTTATGATATTTAAAAGTTATGCCAATGTTGATATGAGGTAGATATATCTACCTTCATTTTTACCTCTATTTTTAGATAGAGAAGAAACACTTTTTGTTAGTCCAACAAAATCTCTTTGAATATGTGATCAAGGTACCATTACCTTTGTCTCTGGAAAGCGTGTGTTAACAGACTGCTCTAAAGTTCCACTGACCATCTCTGTGACTATCTTATCTCCTCCATTGGAATGTGGGTTTCCTAAGGGCAGGGACTCTCACTTTTGTACTTGTATCCTCAGAGCTGAGCACAGTGTTTGTAACAAATGCTAATCACAGTCACATGACCAGCAGATTGTTAGTAATCAATCAACAAGCATTTGTTGAGCAAGATGTTGGGTTACCAAAAAGTATTATTTGTTTTATGCTCTCAAAGACCTGATAGTCTGCATCACAAAAGAAGGACCATATGAACACAGATTTAAAAGTAGGGAAAACAACAACAACAAGGACAAAAACAATATTAAAGGCATTAAACCCAACTATTAAATATGGGAGAGGGAAGAATTCTATAAAGCAGAAAAAGGAAGGTCAAATGTAGCTCACATACCTCTAACACTTCAAGATTTGCAAAGCGTTTTCCTCACATCAACCCCTTGAGGTACATTTTTAAATATTATTATCCCGTTTTTATAAGTCAGGAAACTGAGATTCAGAGGTATCCAGCTAGAAAGTTTCTGATCTTGAGAATCATGCACAAGTGTTCTGACTACCACCTAATTCAGGTCCATATGGCTTTTCTCTTGATCTACCATAATTCATGGATCAACCTACAGCTAATCTCTCTCCCTTTCTAACTATGTTTTGTATAACTGCCACAATGATCTTCTTTATACATAAGTCTAACTTTCACAGAACCTTCAGGGTTTCCTTATTACCTGCAAGGTAGAGGTGGCTTGATGATGTGCATCTATACTACATTAAACTTGAATTCCTGAAGGCCTTGGTCCAGAGCCCACATTAGATGCTTAACGTTCTGTGTGACTCTGGGCAAGTCATTTACTTTCAGCCTCAGTTTGCTCACCTGTAAAATAAGAATATTTATAGTACCCACCTGCCTATCAGGGTTGTTGTGAGGTAGGGATTATGGAATACGTATCAAGAGCTTTGCAGACCTTAAAGTATTTAAATGTTATCTATTTTTAATAGATTAGAATATATAATCCTTAAAACCCTCTTCAGACGCATTCCAACCAAATTTTTGGATTCATTACATATTATCCCCCTTTATACACCTTATTTTTGAGCTATTGGACTATTCCTAGGCTCATCCTTCATGTATTCATGGAGGGTCGCAGAACTCCCTTTCCCATTAATGAAATGCGATCTCATGTCTTCCCTGAAATTTTCTGCATTCAAGGCCCAGATCAAGTGCCATATTTTCCATGAAGTTTTCTTCACAGTCTTAACCTTTCTCTTATTTTTCTAGAATACTTTATCTGGATCTTCCTTTTATCGCTATCATACTCTGTTTTGGTTTATTGACTAGAGAGCTTTCCTCAGAGGCAAGAAGAGCTAGCTTCATGTCCTCTCTCTGGCTCACACTAACTGTATGACCCTGAACAAATGATTTAATATCTCAGCATTCTAGGCTGTTCTCTGAGACTTTGCAGAGAATGTGCGGACCAGCACTGGGAGTAGAAATTCCTCTCCTGGGGCTCCCTCTGCCAGTGAAAGCCCAGGTGCAATCCCTATCCAGTGTTCCTGTAGAATGTATACTCCTGGAGGGCAGGGATTTTATAGATTTTTCAACTTTGCATCCTCAGCAAAGTAATTGCTTAATAAATATTGGTTGAATTGAATTAAAAAGAATTGGAGCAAAACAGGATAAATCTAATCTATCTTCCACTTGACAGGCCTTTAAATGCTGGAAGACAGCTCTTGGGCCCTTCTTTCCTCCTCCCTCACCCTGTATTCTCTTTTCTAAGCTAAACATTTCCCATTTCTTTAGACATTCCTTGTATGATATACTTTCAGTCCCCTTACCATTCTAGTCACTCACCCATGAATGTGCTAAATCCATACTAATAAGATAAAGTGAAAAGAAAAGCAAGGAGGAGGAAAAGGAGGAAGAAGGAGAAGAGAAGAAGGGGCCAGAAATGGTAAATTATGCCCAAGTTCACTAACAATAGGATTTTGGGGAGGAAAGCATTTTGTAAACCACAGTATGTTTTATTAATATGAGTGATTATACCATAGGGAATTAGGTAGCATTCCTAGGCCATGAAAGACTGGAATGAAGGAGCCATTTACTAGGGTATTGGGTCCTAGGGCAAAATAGGTAAACAGGCAGTATTTAATGAGCTCTCTCCTTCTATTCTCAAAGTAATATTCTTACTTCCATGCTTCCCTTACAAATAATCCTTTCCAGAAAGGAATGCACTGGTCTTGATGCTGTATTTCCAGAGGTCCTATAGTTTTTAATACTTGCCTGGAAGGAGTTTGATTACCCATATTTTGATGGTCAATGAAGCTTACTTGTTTCTTCATGCAGAAAATTCATAATATGAAGTAACCTTATTATCTCAAACATCGTTCTGCCTCTAATAGAACTTTACTAAACCATCTCCATCAATCTTGATATAGCTGGCATTCTATAAGACTAATAAAATTAAATGTGCTTGTATTTTGGATTGCATCTTTTTTCTTTAAAACTTTTTAACCATATATATTTGGAACATAAGTGCCTTGTGATTAGGACTTTTTTTAAGTTTGTAACCCCAGTGCCAAGCACAGTGTCTGACACATAGTAGGTGTTTAATAAATAACTGTTGATTCATTAATTGATTTAAATATTTCCCCAATACACAACAAGAGGGATAGGTGTCAGAAAGAAATAAAAAGCAAAAAACACTTTATTCATGTGACAAAGGGTGCTTGGTACTTGTTGTATACATGGCACTGTGCTGGGCATTAGGAAGGGAGAAAATAAAATATTTTTTATCCTTAGAGTATCAGACAGGAAGAAAAACGAAAGGACTATAATATTTAGAGAAAGACAGGATCTCAAAGAAACATCAAGTCTAACTTCATTTTACAGGTGACAAAACTGAAGCTAACAGAGGTTGAATGACTTCTAAGTTCATACAAGGAAGAGGGTCTTTTCAAAATGAATAATGCTTGAAACCTATTGGATCAGAGAAAATGTTTCTTATTTAATTCTAGAGGATAACGCCATTAATCAGAGCAGTTGGAGAAAGAAGGGACCGTAAAGATTATTTCATCAAAGAATTATAGATTTTGAATTTGTAGGGAGTTCAGAGGTCATCTACCTCCTACCTACCTCAGCCTCCTTATTGTATAAATGAAAGAACTTAGGATCACAAAGGGGAAATGACTTAGCAAAGGTGAGATAAAGTAGATCTGTGCCTCAAACCTAGGTCTTCTAAATCCAAATCCAGTAAACTAAATTTCCATACTCTACAATCATAGCATTTCAGAGTGCAAATGACCTCTCAGATTCCATTAAATAATTCCAACTTTATCTTACAGATGAGGAAATAGAAGTCCAGGCAAAACTAGGTGTTTGCTTAAGGACATGCCTCTAATAAAGGGAAGAACCATTGTTTCTTGGCTTTCAAGCCAATGTTTTGTTTTTTTGTTGTTGTTTGTTTGTTTGTTTTTCCCCCAACACACCAAGCAGTGCAGAACCACAATTTTAAGGCCACAAAGCAGCAATAAGCACGCTGAAGGTGTGTGATACCATTGAAAAGATAGGAAGCCAGAAATGAATTTTCCACCCAGTTCTACTTGATGCATTTGGCAGCCAAAGTTTGCAGTCAACACTGTCAGTTCCTGTGAAACTTACATTCACAGAAGCTCTCTGTACATATCAAGTAAGGGAAAAAGCAAGGGCAGGCCTTCTACTCTCAAGGCTTCATGTGCAAGGGAGAGGGTAATTCCTCCTCCACATAAACATCATATTATGTGTATATCTCAAAGTGCCCAGATCATGGCAGTACATATTATTGTAGCAAAGCAAAAAGCAATTCCATAAGCTATTTTAGTATTCCTAATGGAAGAAAAACCTCAGTACTACAGATGAAAGAGTTATTAGAAAAATAAGTCTTTGCTTTTATATAAAAGCATCTACCACAACTAGCACATCTTAGCTTGTCCATCAGCATCGTGAGGGAGGATATGCATTAGTATAAAGTATATCTAACAAAAACAGATGTTTTAAAGATACACATACACATACATATGCATATAAATGAAGAGAACATCAACAAACATTTTCAAAGGTTCTACAAATTTTTGAGAAGATGCTGCCTCTTCCTGAACAGAACTTAGAGTCTGAGAAGGTGATAAGATACAAAGATAAATATGAAACAAAGTAAGACAGGATGTTGCATTTCACAATTGTGGCATAAATCACTGTGTGCATTCAGAATAGAAAGGTCATTACCAATGAGTCAAGATAAATGAGTTATTGTTTCTTGAGGGAAGGTGGCACTTGAGTTAGAATTTATAAAAGATAGATAAAAATTTAACAGTTATACAACAGTAGTAAAGATATTTGAAGACTAGAAAATGGTGTAAACAAGGTTTTGCCTCAGAGTGTTAGCAACAGTCTTTTAATTGGTAAATCCAATGATCTTTTCTCAGTTTGAAACCATGATGGCCTTTCACTGCTTTTAGACTTTCTTATTCACCCTTCCCCATCCAGCCTCTTCACCCTCAATACTGTCTCCATCAGTTTCTGTTATACTACTCTCTCTTGGTTTGCTTCCTGTCTTCCATCTTATTTGCTTGATGCTTAACTGTATCTATCAGCCAAGGCCAATGAAGGGATCTGTCAGAGATCAGTTCAGGTCCCCCTTCCTTTCCCTTCTCTCCCCTCCCTTTCCCTTCCCTCCCCTCCCTTTCCCTTCCCTTCCCTTCCCTCCATTTCCTCCCCTCCCCTCCCCTCCCTTTCCTTTCCCTTCTCCTTTCCCTTCCCTTCCCTTCCTTTCCCTTCCCTTCCCTTCCCTTCCCTTCCATTCCCTTCCCTCTCTTCGTCCTCTTTCCTTTTATCTCTATATAATTTATCTTAGTGATCTCAACTACTATCAGTTTAGTCATCACTTTCATGTAATTGATTACCAAATATAAATATTCAGTCTTCATATATCTCCTAAGCCTCAGTATGATAACATCAATTGCCCTAGATCTCCACCTGAACTTCCTATCTGTATCTCAAATTCTACACAAAACTTAACATAGGGAACTCATCATCTTTCCCACTAAATCCAACTGTCCACCAAATTCAACTATTTCTCTTTCAAGTCCCTCAGTCATGAAATATTAGGTTCATTATTTTTACTCTCCCCCATATCCACTCAGCTGCTAAAATTTATTGATTCTACCATCACATCTCTGCTATCACCACACATTGGAATTGTTGAAATAGTCTTATAATTGGTCTTTCTGTTCCCTGTCTCTTTAAAAAGGCAAGGGTGTGGGGGTGGGGGCTCAACTTCCACTAGCTTTTTAATATGATAGAGCTCCGAATTGATGTAGGTAACAGTACTCCTATGATATTTTTAGACATTTGTCCTAGTACTACAAAGCTAACCCTCATAAAATTATTATGTAATTTAATTCAAACAATTTGGGGGACTGCTGATTTCAAACAAGTAAAACCATTGAATTCAAACAAGTAAAGGGAACTACTGATTCACACCGAATACAGGGAAATTCTTATCTTAGGAATAAAATTTAGATAGTTCCTTAAAGTTTACAAATGTTGTCTTCTTTGATGTTCATAATAACCCTGTGAGGAAAGGGTTATTATAATTCTTATTTTAAAGTGAAATAAATGGGCTGTGAGAAGGTAGTGCCTTACCTTGAGTCACATGGCTAGTAATTGCTTGAGTCAGGATTTGAACTCAGGTCTTGCTCAGAACTTTATCCACAACACCATCTAGATTCCTCACAAATTGAGCAACCAAACATAAAGACAACTAGATGAAGCATTAATTCCATAATAGATTGTGAATCTATTATAAGCATTCCCATATTAGAAAATAAAATTCTTAAGATATATGCATGATTTTAATAAAAGAACACTTTTCATTAGTTCAACAAAATCTCTTTGAATATGTAATTAAATTACCATGACTTTTGTCTCTGGAAAGGGTATGTTAAGAGTTTGCTCTAATGTTCCACTGACCATCTTTGTGACTACCCAGATCATAATTCCCTTCCCTGACCATGACTTCTTTCTAAGTGTTATCTCCTCCATTGGAATATGGGCTTCTTAGGGCCAGGGACCGTCTCACTTTTGTATTTGTATCCTCAGAACTGAGCACAGTGATTGGCACAGAGAAAGCATTTGACGTGTTTTCCATTATATCATTCATTCATTCATTTTTTCATGAGATAATGTGAACTTATCAACACCAATCAGGCAGAAAGATGAAGAAAACAAAAAGGAAAGATGGGGAACATTCATTCTCCTCAACCCATGCAAAGGAAAGATTTCAGTGGGGCTAAAGAGCTACTTCCACGTAGAAGAGTAGAAGAAAATGAACCAGGATGTGGCCACTCTCTCTGCCAGGCTGAAGAAAAATGGAAAGAATCAAAGTACATCACAAAAGTGACCTTCTACTCTGTGACCTTCTACTAGGATGGAAAAGATTAGTCAAGAGCCAAATTCCTGAAATAACTATTTCAGGTCAAATGAGGTCACATACTTTTAATCAGTTATTATACCTGATGATTGAAGGTTGTACCTCATTTCTATCCCCAAGTATACAAGCACTTTTGGGGGAAATAATCAATTTGGAAGTAGAACAGTTTGAGCCTAAAGCCACACTCTAATCCACCTTATTCCTCAGAGATCCTATAACTGAGTTGCCAGAGGAACTAAAAAAATAAAATAAAATAATTTATTATTAGGACTGGAGTACCTGAGCATATCTGCAGGCAAACAGGATTATTTCCATGTGAGAAAGAGAAGAGAAGAGAGAGAGACAGAGACAGAGACAGACCTAGAGAGAACTGCATTTGAATAAAAGGGAACAAATATTTATTAAGTGCCTACTACATACCAGTCAATGTGCTAAGTACTTTATAGATATTATCTCATTTGGTCTCCATAACAACCTTGGGAGGTATGTGCTATTATTCCTATTTTACAGTTGAGGAAACTGAGGCAGGCAAATGTAAAGTAAATTATGCAGGGTCACACAGCTCCTGTCTAAGAACAGATATGAACTCAGGTCTTTCTGACTTGAGGCCAAGGGTACTTTCCAAGAACCATTTAAGTTTCTTTCTGTAATCCTTGAGGACAAGGTTTGTTTTTCATTTTATCTTTTCATTAATATAATCTCCTAGAGATCAGAAGCTATTTTGGCTTTTAATTTCCATACCTCTTGCTTAGCAAAGTGTGTCATCATCATCATTCATAATAATAATAACAGTAATGATGATGATGATAATGCTAGCATTTATATATGATTTTAAATTTTGCAAAACATTTTCCATTTATTATCCCATTTGGTCCTTACAACTTTGGATGGTAAGTGCTATTATTATCTATATTTTACCAATGAAGAAAATGAGGATGAGAAAGGTTAAGTCAATTGCCAAAATTCTTTTAAGTAGAACTCTCTGAGAAAGGATTTGAACTCAGAGTTTGCTGGCTTCAGGTCCCATGCTCTCTCTATCACTGCCTACTAGCTGCCTCAGCATCCAGTATGCCTTAATAAATGTTGCTTGCTTAATCAATCAGTAAAGCTTTGTATATGGTAAGCCACTTAAATTGGTTGTTGGATTTCGTTAGGATTGAATTTATAAGCAAATCCATCTGAGTCAAAAGGCAGGGCCTGTGCTAGCCTTATAAATGAGTAGCATACTTGGTCACTGGTGAGTAAAGAAATGTTTTTAAACATTACCTGAAAAAAAAAATCATTGCTCACTCAAGAAAAATACAAGTCTGGGAGGCAGGGTGCTGACCTTTGTCACAAATTTGCTGTTTGACTTTGTGCATGCCATTTTGTGGTATCACGTGCTAAAAGGGACCATAAAGAATCAACAATTTGAAAATGTAGGATACTGAAATCCATTTGAAAGTGTAGGACATTGAGATCCATTTGAAAGTGTAGGATATTGAAATCCATAGAGGGGGAGTGATGTGATCAAGGTCACATAATCATAGCAAGGAAGGCAGAGCCAATGACTAAAGGCCAGATAAGCAAAATTTAAGGGGAAGGGGGAAAGGGATTAGTATTAAGCACCTACTATGTACCAACAAGGTGCTAAAATACTTTACAAATATCTCATTTGATCAACAAAAGAATTTGTTACCTTATCTTGAGGTTTTAGTTTCCTTCTCTGTAAAGTGAAGGGAATGAACTGGATTATCTCCAAAGTTCCTTTCTGTTTAAGCATTGTTTTTGTTCTCAAAGTCCTTTTTACCTCCAACATTCTGTGTTTTAAAGTTTCTTCCAAATCAGGATATATTCTAAAATCCATTGTGGCTTTAATTCTGTGTTCTAAGGCCCTATCTACATCAAACATTCTTTATTCTAAGATCTTTTTCAGTCCTAACATTTTATGTTCTGAGGTCCCTTTCAGTCCTCACATTCAGTGATTCTATGAGATCTAATTTATTTCATGGAGTCAGTGCCCTTGTGATTTAAACATGTCATTTCTATACCAAAAATATTTCAACAAATGAATCTCATATTTACTGTAGGAGCTTCCAAAAGAATATTTTGGATTCATGCCTCAGCCTACCCATGACTCATAATTTGCAAATGGTGTATGCTCTAATACATAATATATATTTTGTTATGCCTTTGGTATAATTAATCAAGCAAAAAATGAGTATTATATTTTGTAATGACAACTTTGTGCCTGCAAAGGAAAATGATGCTAAAATGTTAGCACATCTATATGGTCTCCTGCATCAAAATATACAGCGTTTAATTCTAATTTCAAGCTTTAATTGCTACAGGCTATAATATAAAAGGATTTGGGTTTTCATAATGTACTTCTAGCAGTTTTTCTTTTTGAGAAATGCAATAGTGTATATTGATATATAACACTTGCAAAACTATACAATTAAAAAGTCCAAACATTACTAAATATCTTTCAAAAGAGAGATAGATTGGGTTGCTACAAATTTTCATTTATTGAAACTCTGAATTATGTTCATAATAATATTCTTTGTGGATAGAACCGGTGGAGTATAGTGGAAACAGCACCGAATTCACTTTCGGAATATCCAGCTTCATTTAGCCACTTGTTTACTCTGTCACCTTGGAGAGACATGGAACTTCCAGGAGCCTCATATCCTTCACGTGTTCAATGGGATGACTGTAACTTGCACTGCCCACTTCACAGATTTGTGGGAATGATGAATTGAGAAAAAAAATGTGTGTTAACCAGAAAAGTTCTCTCTCTGTCTCTGTCTGTCTCTCTGTCTCTCTCTGTCTATGTCTCTTGCTCTGTCTCTCTCTCTATCTCACTGTCTCTCTCTCTGTCTCTGTCTGTGTGTCTCTGTCTCTCTCTGTCTCTCTGTCCCTCTGTCTCTGTCTCATTCTGTCTCTCTCTGTATCTCTGTCTCTCTGTTTCTCTCTGTCTCTCTCTTTCTCTCTCTCCCTCTCTCTCTCTCTCTCTCTCTCTCTCTCTCTCTCTCTCTTCTCTCTCTCTCTAGCACACAGAAGATAATATTGAGGGAAAACATGATAGTTCTTGAAGGATCCTCATGTGGAAGAGGAATTTAGCTTGCTGCAACTGGTTCCAGAGGCAGAAGTAGGAGAAATGGGTAGAAACTTCAGAAGAGCCTCATAATATGTCTCGCTGGTAGCTACATCTTTGCTACACATTTCAAACTTAACCCTGTTTGCCTCAATTTCCTCATCTGTAAAATGAACTAGGAAGGAAATGGGAAAACACTCTAGCATCTTTGCAAAAGAAAACCCCAAAAGGGGTCATAAAGAGTCGGACATGATCGAAAATGACTAAACAAAACAAGTAAAAAAAGATAGGCATAGAAGGATTTTTTATTCTGTTATTCATTTTACCAGGAGAATTTCTAGGACGAATAAGCAGAAATTAAAAGAAGACAGGTTTTAGCTCAATAAAAGGAGGAATTTGGTAACATTTAGACTTTCTCATCAATGGAATGGGCTCTGTTGCCGAGTACAGAGTGCCCAGAAATCTGAGTCACTGGGTGTTCAAACAATGATTGAGAGATTATCTATCACACATATTAGAAAAGGCATTTCTACTTTGATTGAGAAGTGGGGCAATGTGGTGTCTAAGGACTTTTCCAATTCTAGGTATCCATGTTTCTGCCAAGTACCATCTCATGCCTTTAAATTGAAATGTTTATCTGTGGGACCTGGGCTTCAGGTTGTTTGCACTTTGGACAAACCTCTGCGGAGCAGCTTGAGAATAATAGATAATACTAATAATTAGCATTTATATAGCTCCTTAAAGTTTAAAAATATTTCTCATATTATTTCATTTGAACCTCCCAACAACCCTTTAAGGAAAGCTGAGAGAAACTAAGTGATTTACCCAGATTTATTGAACTAGTAATTATTTATTGATTATTACTTAAATTATTAATTAATTTAATTTTACTGAACTAGTAGTTATTTAGAAAATTATTTGAGGAAAGACTTGAACTCAGGTTTACCTGTCTCAAGTTTCAACATGTTCTTCACCATGCCATCGAATTATCATAGTAACAGAAAACTCCATTAAATGGCCCTTTGAACTCTTTGTCTCTGACTCTCTCTGTTTCTGACTCTCTCTCTGTCTCTGACTCTCTCTGTCTCTGTCTCTCTCTGTCTCTGTCTCTCTCTGTCTCTGTGTCTCTCTGTCTCTGTCTCTCTCTCTCTCTCTCCCTCTCCCTCCCTCTTTATCCCTCTTTTCTCTTCCATCTCTCTCTTCTCTATCTCTGTCTTTCTGTCTCTGTCACTGTCTGTCTCTTTCTCTCCCCACTCCTCCCCCGCCCCAATGCTACCAGGAGAGAAAACATAGTGGTTACAAGATCATTACTTTTACGTATTTAAAGAGATGTAGCGTGGGAAGGGAATTTGATTTATTCTATTTCACTGCAACCAACCAGAAGTAATAGGTGAAAGTTTTGAAGGGACAGAATCAGACCCAATATAAGAGAAAAAAATCTCAATAATCAGGAGTGTTCCAAAGTGCTCTGGGCTACCTTCCTGGAAGTCTCCCATTTGAGGGATCATCATGAAGAGATAGGATGACATTTTAGCAGGATTAAGGTAGCTAGGTGGTATAATGGATAGCTCACTGGACCAGGCATCAAGAAGACCTGAGTTCCAATTGAGTTTGACACTTAACTAGCCATATGACCCTGGGCAAATCATTTAACCT
Source organism: Trichosurus vulpecula (assembly GCF_011100635.1). Taxonomy (NCBI): domain Eukaryota; kingdom Metazoa; phylum Chordata; class Mammalia; order Diprotodontia; family Phalangeridae; genus Trichosurus; species Trichosurus vulpecula. The sequence goes on along the minus strand of NC_050575.1, from coordinate 374,544,960 downwards.
CTGCTTTCAGCAGTTCTTCATCTGTGAGATGAGGGTAATAACAGCACCTATGTCCTGGGGTTATTGAGAAGATCGAATAAGATATCATTTGTAAAGTGATATATAAATCTTAAAACACTTTATGCATGCTACCTAGCTATAATTATTCTGTTGTATTTCTAGGGTTGTAGAAGGTATTCCAATATGAATTGGCTGGATGGCCCTTTGGATCCCTTCCAACTCTGAGATTCTGTGATGTTATGATTCTGTGAGACATAATTCTTGTTTGAATATATTCGTTTTGTAAATACACAAACTTTTCCTCTTAAAATAAAAGAAAAAAAATGCTTCTTCAATTTTCTACATCTGCCACATTCAAGATTGCTTTCATCTGATGATTGATTATTTTGTGGAATATCTTCCAATGTTTTCTGTTATGACTCATCTGACTTAAAGAAATAATATCTAGATTCTGTTCTCCCTGTCACTGATGTTAGTAGAGCTAAAAAAACTCGACCATTACAGACTGTAAATACACATGGAAACTTGAGCTTTTGATAAACAGTTTGTTTTAGTCAATCAAGGATTACTTGTATGGAAAGCTAAATACTGATTGCATGTCAGACATCAGAGAATTATTAATTCAATTTGGCCTATTTGATGGATTCTGTGTTTTCATTATATTTTCATATATTTCTATAGAGGAGTTGCTGTGATATATAAAGACTCTTTCTCCCAGGCACCGGATGCTTAACCTTTTTTATATCATGGATCCCCTATGAGAGTCTGGTGAAGCTTATGAACCTCTTTTCCAAATAATTATTTTAAATATATTTAAATATTTTATTATTTAATTTTAATTTTATTTAATATTATTTAAATATTAACATTATTTAAATATTTTAAATAATTCTTTTAAAAACTCTTTGAAAATGCATAAGATTATAAAGGAAATTGACTATATTGAAATACAGATATAAAAATGTTTTTAAACAAGTTCATGGACCTTAGCTTCAGAAATCCTGTTTCAAATCCCTTAACCCATTGCTTTGATGAATAATTCTGATCACCTTAAGGAAATCTCTCTTCCAGTTAGGACAAAGATGTGGTCTATCACCCTTACTAGAAACCTCCTCCATTCTTTTATGTTACTAATTTTTAAACAGATTTTCTGATTGTTTGGTGACTCCTTCCATGGATACAGAAAATAAAACCTTCATGTCTTTATAGATGGATTTTTGAGGTGATTTTCCTAGCCATCCCAAATTAAATTGTTGGTCAACCCTTTCTTTACAAATTTCTTTATACTTAGATGGACTGATCTTTGGGGAGGTAGAAAATCTCTGGACCCATATTCAAAACATTTCCTTCTTGGTACAACCAAGACTCGTCTTCCACTGGCAAAACTGTTTCATACCCGAGATCCTCTGCATGGCATATTTATGCTTCATAGGAGGATATTAATGAAGGTGAACAATAAGAATATTTCTAAAGAGCATCAATGCAGAGGATTGAGGACTGGATCAAAGCTATTGTGATATTAAGCCATGGAAGATCTCTCAGTGGTATCTACCTCTATCATTATCACATTCTTAACATACATCGTATATCAATCACAAGACCACCTGTGTCTGCTGCTAATTAACAATGTGGACTGACTTAGTCAAGTCACACACTCTCACTTGACTTACTATTCTCATATGTCAATGAGGAAGTGGGATCGTTTGGCTCCTAAAATGTCTTTTAGCTTTAGCATGTCATGATTCAGTGCATGTAAATAAAATATTGAAATTCATCAATCTACCTTGAGTCAAAGTACTTGTGTTCAAGTCCCAGTGCTTCTGTTAATTAACAATGTGATCTGGTACAAATCATGTCTCATTTTTGTCCTCAGTTTGTCCATCTATAAAAGGAGGGAACTGAATGAATTGGCCATCAAGATTACTTTCAGTTCCAAATGTCATGATCCTATAAGGTTATAATATTTCTGTTTGTTTTGTTTTGAGAGACAAAAATATTCAACCTAGGATGTTTGGTCAAAATGAAAAAAAAAAAGACACTGACCATGTTATCTTAGAGCTGGAAGGAACATTTATATTATCTAGCCTATTTTCTCTCCATCAATTTTTTTAGAAGTGAGAAAACAAGACCCTAGAGAATTAAAAAGTCCTCTGGTTTCTTAAAGGCCTAGGTAAGGTGCTTTTAGCACTATAAAACTTTCCCTGATGCGGACTTTCCACAATCCCCAATTGTCACCAATAGTCATGTATGGAAGCCCCGTGCCATTGACCACCTTGCCTCTTTCTCTCTCCTCCCTAATCCAAGCTCTGTTTTCCAAAATGCTTAGGAACACCTTATAAATACTTGATTCCAATAGGACAATTCTGATTGACAAAATCCTATCATTTCTGGGATGATCATTGCATGAGGAAGGGCTATACCAGGACTGTTTACCCAATTTGGCCAGAACACAACCACAATTCCACTCAGAACAACACTCAGTGTTCAAATATGGATGGCCAGTTTCTCTCTCTCTCTCATTCTCTCTCTCTCTCTCTCTCTCTCTCTCTCTCTCTCTCTCTCACACACACACACACACACACACACACACACCAAGTCACAGTGCCTCAGAAACACTCAATCTCTCAATATATTTACTAACTATCCATCCATTTCCATTCTTTCCTTCATAAATCAAAGGCCAATTTCTAAATACCAGTACCAACAACAACCCTTGGTTATTTGCTGATGCCCTTAAATAGGCACGGGCAAGGATTGGCAGTTGTATGTCCCCACACCCCTAAGGGAACGGCTGTTTCTGCTTTACTCTGCAGCCTTATTACTTCCTGAAGCTCTGACATCATCCTCTCTCTACAGCCCATCCTTGCCTGCTTCTGGCCTGGGTGGGTCATAGGCAAACCTGCTTCCCTGACCTCAGACCTCAGAGAAAACTATCAGCAAACTGCTTCTGGGCTATATCTGTAAGAGTGTTGACAGTCTCCTTAAATTATTTCTGATTCAATGCTTCCCACAGTTTTCCCTTGCTGTTTCTTTACCCCACCCAGGCCATTTTTTAATAACCAGTAAGAAATATCCTGGGCCTCTGACACCAAGTGAAAGAGATCTCTCCCTCCTCATATTGGTCAAAATATTTTCCCTTTTATATTTATCCTACCTTCTCCCTGTGTTATAGTTATTTGGGTACATGGATTTTCCCCTCTAAGATTCTCAAGAAAAGAATCAGGGTCATTTTTATCTCTATAACCCCACTTTGCAGCAAAAGGCCTTTCACATGGTAGATGTTTAATTAATGTTTGTTGAATTAGATTAAATTGAACTGAATGACCCACCCAAAGTCCCACAGCCAGATAATAGCAGACTGGGAATTAGACAAGGTCTTCCCAATCCCCATACAGGAGTATGTCCACTGGAATACTCTAAAATATAAAAGATTGTTTCAGGGTAATTCTGTCGAAGGGATGGAGAAACCCTAGTACACAAGTTAAATTATAATGGAGGAATCAGGATTTACCTAAGTATACAGATATGATAAAATAGATTCTGATGGAAAGTGTTCAAAATATAATTTAACTGAGTCTGACTATCTAGAGAGAAGTGCTATATAAATGGCAGCTTTTGTTTTTATCATACAAATACTTAAAACCCCCATAAGAGAAGTTATATATTGGTCAGGGGTGCTTTAAGGTTTTCCAAAGCGCAGTTTACATATCTTCTTCTCTCAATGAATTTGTTGAACTTATAGAGACACTCATTTGTAATTCAGCTGTTTTCCTATGATGTACTTCATGCAAGCCCCTAAGGAAGGTGCTGGGGAAGATATGAAAGGCTAATGGCGCCTAACCTCAAGGTGCTCACAGTCTAGTAAGGGAGATAGGACATAATGGCAGATATGTAATGCAAAATAGAGTAAGTATAGAAGAAGAGGAAGAAGTGTTATGAGATTAGATGAAGGAGAACTTTCATCCATGGGACACAGACGAAACTTCCCAGAGCATGTGGCAACTGGGGAAAATCTATATTGGATGGATAGGATACCAACATATGGAAATGTGTAGATGACATTTTTCCATGCTCTTCTTTAAAACCTTTGCTCAGAATTTCTTTTATTCACATGGCCTTATCTGTTTCACTTTACCCATTCTCAAACAGTAAAAATATTTTGAGTATCTGTCTTTCTATCTACCTATCATTTCTATTCAAAATAAACATACTAAGAATATATATGCATATGAAAAGGAAATCACCTTTTATTGATTACTCTGATTTATTTTTTGTTTGATTATAGGCCTTAGGTTCTCTTCTTTAGGAAGAGTCTATGCTAAGCCAGACTAACATAATTAGTCTCTTATATCTAGGTTACCTATAGGTTTAATGACTACATAGATTGAGAAGACTTTATGATTTAGTAGAAGATAATTTAGAAGAATAAAATAATCATAAGATTACAAGGTTTTTCAAAAAGCCAAGTCTCCCTTACTAGTGGAAGTGGGGTTCATCAAAGGTAAGCAGCAAGCAGGGTTGACCAGGGTTGAACAAGTTCCCCTTTCTGGCATGTCAAGATATTAGGTGACATCTTGTTTTCCAGAGCTAAGCAAGCAAGCTGTGCTCTGAGCTTGGCCTAATAACAATCCTTTGTGCTCACCTTCTGGATGGTCTCAGCCCCAGTGCAGAATTGTTTCACACCAGCATTAGGAAGTTTCTGAGCTTATTTGAGCACCTGTAGTACCCATGTTCCAGGCATGAAGTCCTGCTATGAATCAAACTTGCCGCGTTGTTGCTGTTACCCCTCATTGCCAGGGCTACAGCTCACTTTGCAGCCATTGGTCTGACTATTGAGATCTCTCCATGCTGTTTTGCCCCTCCTCCACTAGGGGTGGGGCTCCAGCACATGTGTCCTTGTTTGCAAGTCATTTTCCTCACTTTGAAATTAAACTTCCATTTGATTCCTGACTGTCCTGTCTCCGGCCTATTTCGTTCATCTCAGGCCACCCACAACTTAGAGACCAGTTCCAGTCTGATTGACAGGCAGCTGGAGAAAGAATTAGTCAGAGGTTTTCTTTTGCAAAGATGCTAGAGTGTTTTCCCATTTCCTTCCTAGTTCATTTTACAGATGAGGAAATTGAGGCAAACAGGGTTAAGTTTGAAATGTGTAGCAAAGATGTAGCTACCAGCGAGACATATTATGAGGCTCTTCTGAAGTTTCTACCCATTTCTCCTACTTCTGCCTCTGGAACCAGTTGCAGCAAGCTAAATTCCTCTTCCACATGAGGATCCTTCAAGAACTATCATGTTTTCCCTCAATATTATCTTCTGTGTGCTAGAGAGAGAGAGAGAGAGAGAGAGAGAAACAGAGAGACAGAGAGAAACAGAGAGACAGAGATACAGAGAGATACAGAACGAGACAGAGACAGAGGGACAGAGAGACAGAGAGACACAGAAAAGTGCGCACTTTTCCTTTTCTTTAGCTAGCTAGAGTCTTAAGTTGAGTCATGGACTCCTCCAAGGAAGATTAGGGGGTGACTGCTAACCACTGACCACAAGTTCCTCTTTCCCAGTCCACTTTCTACTTGGAAAAGGTACCAAATGGAGGAAAAGGATGTCTGCCATAGGATTAAGAAAGTCTGGGAGATGCTAACTAGTCAGGTGACCCGCCTTGTCCAATAGAACTGCGTACAAAACAAGTTTCTGTAGTTTTTCCAATTCCTCTTTTTTTAATTATAAAAACCATCTCTGCAATTCACACTGTGAATCTGAGATCTGAGGAGTCAGGTGACCTGGTTTAATGTGCAAATGCTATCTTCACAAATTAAATCATAGGAGGCTCAATAACTTTGTCCTCAGTTTCTTTTTCATTTCAGATAATTTTCACACATATATGTGTGTTTTATACTCACATATGTATATGTATACACAGAGAGAGACAGATAAAACTTTTACTCACTATATATGTTCTTTTTCTCTCTCTATCTCTGTCGCTCTCCTCTCTTGGTCTCTGTGTCACTCTGTTGCTATCTGTCTCTTTCTCTCTTTCTCTGCCTCTCTCTCTGACTCTGTCTGTCTGTCTGTCTCTGTCTCTGTCTCTCTACAATACACAGAGGTAAGAGTGTGCTGGTAATGGTAATGGTAATTATAATATACATCTAGACTACCAACAAAACAATAAATCTAGCCCCAATTTGCTGATTTCTACTCTTGGAACCAATACAAGCTGGCTTTCAGCACACCCAGTGACATCTCCCTCCTTAAGTTGCCTCCAGTGTTATGGGCACCAGCTTCATGCTCCCCATCAAACTGTCCTATGTCACCAATGTCCTAGCAGGACCAGCTCCCAAGGATCAATGTCCCTAGTATCTGTGGCACAATCATCCACAACATGAAAGACCCCCATTCATGAGAGGAAAATATTACCCTTTCCGGAATCAGAAAATGAGACCTGGAAATTATGCTTGGGCTTGTGGAAGCCATAGACTTCTGGTCATGGTCTAGAGGGACTGCTAAGAGGTATACCAGTTAAAGATTTTTGACTATGTATGAAGGGAAAATCACTTAACCCTGTTTCCCTCAGTTTCCTCATCTGTAAAATGAGCTGGAGAAGGAAATGACAATCCACTCCAGTATCTTTGTCAAAAAACAAAACCAAACAAACAAACAAAAGACAAATGGGGTCAAAAAGAATTAGACACAATTGAAATAACTGAAAAACAAAACTTCAAATAAAAAGAATATATGTGTAGAGCTCGTTTGTCACTATTAATATGCCATGTGGATTTTCTTTTCTCTCCTCTTCCCCACAGATGAAAGCTCCATCTCCTCCAATTGATGGTAGGCTCCAGAAGAGACTGTCCCATATTTTCATATATGCCCCCCAGGATGTCTTAATGCAATGTCTTCTCCAGTCATCCCTGGCAGAATCAACCAGTAGCAGTGTCTCAGAATCTCTCATCGTATGGACATTAGTATTGGCCGGTTCATTTGGATGGCCTAGGGTCCAGCTGAGAATAGCAACCTCTCAATAAGTGGAAAAGAGAAAGAGATCCATTTTTAAAGGTGAAGGCATCTGTTTTAGGATGATGAACACAAAAGGACTGGAATGGGAAGTGAGAAGCAGGATCAAGATCAAGAAGTACAGGTAAGCAAGCTATGGGAAGCAAGGGACAAAACAGAAAAATCTGGTGATGATTACATGACAAGAGCCCCAAATGCTATGTTAAGCCAAACAGGTTTGACCTTATACAAAAGGACGCACTTTGAACACGAATTCTCCAAAGTGGTGATTGATTCAGTAGCCTTTTGCATTCTGGAGTTTGACCCCACTTCCTAGCATGTTCCATTGAATGAGCTTGAGTTGTTGGTCCCTCCTGGTCCCTGTTAGCATTTTCCATATGGGAAACAGTGGTGTTTGGATAGCAGGGGACACCTACAGAATGTACTGCCCACAAGGGGTTCTGGATCCCTGTTTTACGGACCATATGGGACTACTTTTATGTCAGTCACTCTAAGGTGCTACTATTATTCTTAAACAGCTTCAACCTAGATAATGAATCTCCTCTGGTTATCTGTGAATAATAGTCTTTCACAGGGCTTGGCAGGCAGGTGAACAAGAAGCTGTTGGTTCTGAGCCAATGAAATAGAGTGGGGAATAACACAATATACCCACATCCACTCCCTTACACACCCATACACACACACACACACACACACACAATCCCAATACAAAAACTTAAATGGTCTCAACCCATGCTGAGAAAGATTGACTGTCTCCAGCTGAGGGCATTCAATGAAAAAAGGTTTTTGAGTTAGATAAAGATGATTGCCTAGTGTTCCTGAGTACTGAGGGTTACTCATAACGTTATAAGAATACCTAGCTCTTTTAAATCCAGGACAACAAATTTTAGATTTGCAGATCAAGCCAGGATCTACCGTGCATATAATAACCAAATAACTCTAACAAAGCACAAACATATTCAAATGCTTTTATTCTTTTAAGTTCACAAATATGGAAAAAAAATGAGTCTATTCAGAAATTCATTTCTGAATTCACCACTCTTGTCCTTTCTGTTTATAATCTTTATGATATACAGATGATTCTGGGTTTTTATATTTTAATTTTTAGTATGAACTTGATCATCAACAAACTCTAAAATTAAAATATTCCAAGAGAAATGTACATGAACATGTAAAGTTATCTTATGAGGTTTATTCTTTTAAACATGTGAGCAAATCTAATGAGGCAGAAACTAATTGATCTTATGTTCCAATATGAGGTTTTTTTTGTTGTTTTCGTCTATGTATTTTAACATTTTGTTGATAAACTCTTTATATTTTTTCTTTTTCTTTTTTTTGTCTTTCACTTCTCATTAAATCACTCTCCACTCCCCACAGAGAGAGCACAGGGCCCTCCCTCAAAATGAATATAGTATACAATACACATCAACGCTGGCAGTGCTTTAAGTATTTCTCTTATCCTATACCTCTAGCCCATCATCTCTCCGCTGAGGAATGAAACACGCTAACATTTTTTGAACTCATTATTAACTAGGACATTGATGGAATTTTTCAATAATTTCCTTTTACGTTACTAATAAATATGTGGAGTGGTAACCCAGAGTACAGTACCTCACACTACATGTACAAGGCATATGGAGAAGAATATCCCAAAAGTTGTGGAGGAAAAAAATATCACTTAATTCACTAATAATTAGAGAAATACAAACTAAAAGAATTATGCAAATCCATTTTACAGTTGGCACAGATGATAAAAAAATGATAAATATTGGTGGACCTGTGGGAGAATGGTGATGCAACTTTGATGAACCAGTGGAAGCGTACCATTCTGGAAAGCAATTTGAAATTATGAGCAAAAAGTTAATGAAGAGTACATGTCCATTGACAGTAGTGAATCAATGTCTTCCTGCTGCAATATTCATCTGTGGCAATTGTGAGATGGGGTATCAGGATACTTTTAACTTGCATATGAGTATATATGAATATATACATGTATATATGCATATATGCATGTGTATACACACAAGCTCTTTTGTGAGAGTAAAAAATTGAAAATTAGAAGAATATTCATCAACTGAGAAATGGCTAAATAAATGTGTAGTGTATGATTATGATTAAAAAATTGCACTATAACTTTGATATAAAAATGAACAGTTTTGGAGACTTTTATGAGAAGATGAAGAATGAAATGAGCATGAGAACAATTTATAGAATAATAAGAGTAAAGACAAATAATTTTGACTCTAACTTGTTTCTCTTTATAGTGTTTGTAAACACTCTATATCTGGGTTAAACCTATGAATTATAAGAACTATATTCAATGAAATGAACAACCGTGATTCTAGAGGAACAAGGATGTAATATGCTAGTCATGTCATGATAGAGAAATGTTGGATGCAGGATGAGACATTTATATTTTTGTATTGTCAATGAATGAATTTGTTTTTCTCAACTGTGAATATTTGTTATGAGGAATTTGCCTTCTCTTCCTTTGCCCCTTTCCCTCTCCTATTGGATAAGAGGTGGAAGGGGGAGAAAATAAATTTATATTCATTTAAAAAATAGAGAGGTTGGGGTAGCTATGTGGGTAGAATGTCACACATACTTTCACATAAAGTCACCATATTGTTAGTATGTTTGTTGCTTTGTTGCAAAAGATCTCTCATGAGGTGGGGGTAGTCTGGAAATGTCCCTAATATAAAAACAAAACACATTAACACAATGTAAGAAAAGAACAATTGTGCAAATATAGCAGAAAGCTTAGGTTAAGACAAATTCTAAGCAATAATGATTAATATTAGATTTAGATATATAGTAAAAAAAAAAACTAAAAAAATTAAAACTAAAATAAGGCATGTGAACATTTAATATTTCTTTGGCTTGAATTACTCATTCTAGCCCATTCTCACACTGGTATATTGAGGTTTCCAGAGAATACCCACCAGCACACATATATCCTGAAATGCTTTCAATATCCATTGAAGGGTAGAATATATGACCACCTTCAATGTTCTAACACTTGAGCTCCCATGATGTACTTCCAATTAAAAATAGCCATTCACAATTAATAAGATCTTTAGATCTTAAATAATCATGTGTGTATATGTATGTATGGTCAATTCTAATTTATTATTAGTTATTGGAATTTCATATCATAAATATTTGTTGAAAAGGCTGTTTTGATAGTTAATGACTTCTTTTAAAATTCCAGGTGCATTGGTTTACTTTTTTTCTCTTTTTATTATTATCATTATTTATTTAATATTTTTAGTTTTCAACATTGATTTCCACAAGATTTTGAATTACAAATTTTCTCCCCATTTCTACCCTCCCTCGTACTCCAAGATGTCATATATTCTGATTGCCCCATTCCCCAGTCAGCCCTCCCTTCTGTCACCCCACTCCCCCCCAATCCCCTTTTCCCTTACTTTCTGATAGGACAAAATAGATTTCTATGCCCCATTGCCTGTATATCTTATTTCCAAGTTCCATGCAAAACAACTTTTTTTGAACATCTACTTTTAAAACTTTGAGCTCCAAATTCTCTCCCCTCTTCCCTCCTCACCCACCCTCCCTAAGAGGGCAAGCAATTCAATGTAGCCCACACAGGTATCATTGTGCAAAACCTTTCCAAAATACTCATGTTGTGAAAGGCTAACTATATTTTGCTCCCTCCTATCCTCTCCCCCTTTAATCAATTTTCTCCCTTGACCTGGTCCCTTCTCAAAAGTGTTTGCTTTTGATTACCTCCTTCCCCTATCTGTCCTCCCTTCTATCATCCCTCCTTTTTTATCCCCTTCCTCCATCTTTCCTGTGGGGTAAGATAGTCAATTGAGTGTGTATGTTATTCCCTCCTCAAGTCAAATCCAATGAAATCAAGATTCACTCATTCCCCCTCACCTGCCCCCTCTTCCTTCCAACAGAACAGCTTTTTCTTGCCACTTTTATGTGAGATAATTTGCCCCATTCTATCTCTCCTTTTCTCCCTCTCTCAATATATTCCTCTCCCATCCTTTAATTTGATTTTATTTTTTTAGATATCATCCCTTCATAGTCAACTCACCCTATGTCCTCTGTGTGTGTATATATACATATATATTATATAATATATATTATATATATATATATATATATATATATGTATGTACCCACACCATTATATGTATATGCATATTGCCTTCAGCTACCCTAATACTGAAGTCTCATGAATTACACACATCATCTTTCCATGTAGGAATATAAACAAAACAGTTCAACTTTAGTAAGTCCCTTATGATTTCTCTTTCTTGTTTACCTTTTCATGCTTCTCTTGATTCTTGAGTTTGAAAGTCAAATTTTCTATTCAGCTCTGGTCTTTTCCCTGAGAAAGCTTGAAAGTCTTCTATTTTATTGAAAACCCATATTTTGCCTTGGAACACTCTACTCAGTTTTGCTGAGTAGGTGATTCTTTGTTTTAATCCTAGATCCTTGGACCTCCAGAATATCATATTCCAAGCCCTTTGATCCCTTAATGTAGAAGATAGATCTTGTGTTATCCTGATTATGTTTCCATAATACCCAAATTGTTTCTTTCTGACTGCTTGCAATATTTTCTCCTTGATCTGGGATCTTTGGAATATGGCGACAATATTCCTAAGGAGTTTTCTTTTGGGGATCTTTTTGAGGAGGCATTTGGTGGATTCTTTCAATTACTATTTTTCCCTCTGGCTCTAGAATATCAGAGAAGTTTTCCTTGATAATTTCTTGAAAGATGATATCTAGGCTCCTTTTTGATCATGGCTTTCAGGTTGTCCAATAATTTTTAAATTATCTCTCCTGGATCTATTTTCCAGGTCAGTGGTTTTTCCAGTGAGATATTTCACATTGTCTTCCAATTTTTCATTCTGTTTTATAATATCTTGATTTCTCATAAAGTCACTAGTTTCCACTTGCTCCAAACTAATTTTTACGATAGTATTTTCTTCAGTGGTCTTTTCGACCTCCTTTTCTATTTGGCTAATTCTGCCTTTCAAGGCATTCTTCCCCTCATTGGGTTTTTGGAGCTCTCTTGCCATTTGAGTTAGTCTATTTTTAAGGGGTTATTTTCTTCAGTATTTTTTGGGTCTCCTTTAGCAAGTCATTGACTTGTTTTTCGTGGTTTTCTCACATCACTCTCATTTCTCTTCCCAATTTTTCCTCTACTTCTCTTAATTGCTTTTCTAAATCTTTTTTGGGCTCTTCCATGGCCTGAGATCATTTCATATTTTTCTTGGAGGCTTTTTGACTTTATTGACTTCTTCTGGCTGTATGTTTTGGTCTTCTTTGTCACCAATACAAGATTCCAAAGTCTGAGTCTGAATCTGAGACCGTTTTCGCTGCTTGTTCATGTTCCCAGCCAACTACTTGACCTTTGAGCTTTTTGTCAGGTTATGCCTGCTTGTAGAGAGTACTTTGTCCCAAGCTTGAGGGACTGCACTGCTATTTTCAGAGTTACTTCTACACAGCAAGTTTTGCCACACCAGCACTCCTTCTCCCCCAAGAACCGCCAACCAGGATTGTGGCCCAGATCCAGGCAGGGCAAAGCAGGCTTTTCACTACACCTCTATTCTGCCCCTTATTTCCTCCTACCAGGTGGGCCTGGGGCTGAAGCCAACTGCATCTGTAGCTCTGGAAGCAGCCTCAGAGCTGTACTACCTCCACAGCTCCTGGGGTGGTGGGTGACTGGGAAACTCCTTTCACTCTGTCCCAGCAGCTTTTCCTACTAACCTTCTCTGTTGTCTTTGGCATTTATGGATTGAGAAGTCTGGTAACTGCCACAGCTCACTGATTCAGGGCGCTACGCCTGTTCCGCCCAGCTCCAGGTGTGGTTGGTCCTGGCATGGGCCATGCTGGGCTCTGCTCCTCTCTGCTCCCAGCTCCATGCAATAGGCCCTTCCCAGTGACCACCCAGGCTCTCCTGGACTGGAGCTCTGCTTCCCTTTGCTGTTTTGTGGGTTCTGCAGCTCTAGAATTTGTTCAGAGCCATTTTTTACAGGTGTTTGGAGGGACCTGGGGGAGAGGAACTTAAGCAATTCCCTGCTTTCCAGCTGCCATCTTGGATCTGCCCCCCCCCCCATTGGTTTACTTTTAATTTTTTTTGCACTAAAAATAATTCTTGTGATCTTCTGTAATCACCTCTACCCATCATTGTATTAAAAATTCCTCCTAAACATAGTTGTGAAGTTATTTTCTTCTATACATCTCTAATTAAAAAATAAAGTATTCATTTGAAACTTAGCATTAAAAATGGAGTAAGAGCTTGGTATAAATCTGAATTCATACTTCTTTCCAGGTTTCACAGCATTTTTGGTTGGATTCAGAATTTTTTAACCAAGTAGTCAGTGCTCTTGTATTTAAAAAGCATGATAAAATAATCTTCAATTGATTCTGAAGTCTGTCTAATAAGTTAGTTGCATTAATCAATTTCTATTTTTTTAGTCACTACCTAATCACTTTGAGCATTTTTAAAAATAATGTACTTTTGCCTATTAATGCTCTGTCCCTTTCATTCCTAATTTTGAAGAATGTTTATAAAAGTATTAGCCATCGTTCTTATAGTGTTTGAAGCTTTGCAAAGTGCTTGACTGTCTGTACTTCCAGGTGAATTTTCTTATCTTTTCTATTTGCATAAACTTTCACCCCAGTAGTTTAAATGAGATTGCCTGAAATCTGTCCATCAATTTGCACAAAATCATCATTTAATCACATCGGCGCTATCCAAACATAAACAAGTTATACATTCTCAATCATGTGTCTTCTCTGTAATTTAAATATATCTTATTAAATTGATTCTGAGATATTTCATACATTTTGTATATATTTTAAATTTTTTTTAATCTTTTTATCTCTTCTGCTGGATTTTGTTAGTTATGTGCAAAAATATTTATGATTTCATGGATTTGTTTTATATCTAGCTATCAGTTGTTTTCAAATAATTTCTAAGATTTTCAAAATAAATCATCATAGGTATAGGGACTTAACCTTATAATTTCACTAGTATAATGAGGAAGAAACTTCCTCTATTGATACAGGTTGAGGACATACAGTTAGTATGTATCAGACACAGGTTTGAACACAAATAATTCTGGCACCAAGGCAATCTATATCTACTACAACATAATTAATACCTTTTGTTAAATCACCAACTAATTATCCTATCATCTGCAAGCCTCTTTTGACTCCTTCACCTTTCCTTTGTCTCTGTTGACTTTTCTTGTCATTGCAATAGTTACAATTTTTTAAATTATATTGAGTAGTAGTTTTGACAATGATTATCTTTTTTTTTCCCTGATATTATGGATAGATTTTCAAGTGTTCCTCAATTAAAACTAATGCTAGATGAATACTGTTCACAAAACTAAGTAAAGTTTTGACTGGTCCTATAAATGCTGAATTTAGAAAATAAATGAATATTATACATGTCAGGCTTTCTCTTCATCTACTGATATGATCATGTGGCTTATTTTGTCTATTATTTGTCTATAAGGTCTGTTTTATTAATATTTTCCTTTCTCCAATTTGATTATAGAGCATGGTCATTTGAATATATTTGTGTGTATCTATGCTAATATTATGGACAACATTTATTGGATGGAGGGGGTATACAATTTTATCCCTTTGAGCTTGCTATGGTTTAGACAAGGGGATACTTTTTGATTTACACAAAGAGTTTAATAAAGTCTCTTCTGTCCTTTCTATTTTTCAAATTCATGTGATATTAGAGTTAAGCAATCTTTAAACGTTTGATAAAATTCACTTAGAGGTCTATCTTGGCTTAGGTCATCATCTTTTTAGTTTTTAAGGCTTATTTTTGCTATTGGTTATTGGCTTCAATTGTTTTTTTTTTTGCTTCTGTTATCCAGATATTTTATATTTTCATAAATATTATTCATTCCATCCTCTTTTGTTTGCATATAGTTGGATAATATATGTCCTTGGCAATTTTGTCTTTGTCTTTATCTGTTGTGGATTCTTCTTTTCCTTTTTTAAAAATTTTCATAACTCGTTATCTTTTTCCATTTTTATGATTAAACTAGAAATTGGTTTGTCTAATTAGCTTTTGAAAATGTCAGCAGGGTTTTTAATTTGTTATCAATTTATTTCCCATTTGATCTAAAATTTTTAGAATTTTGTGTTCAATTAAGGTTTTTTTATTTGTTGGGTTTTAGTTTTATTTAATTTTTTTTTTACATTGGGTCTCTATCTAATGATTTCTTCTTTATTAAGGAAAATGTTTAGAGATATAAAATTTCCCCCAAGGAATACTTTGAGTACATGCTAAATGTTTTGGTATGTCATAACATTGTTATGATTTTCATTGATATAATTATTTATTATTTCATGATTTGTCCTCTAACCCACTCATTCTTTGGGGTTGTATTTCCTTTTCATTTAAATTTGAAGCTTTTCTTCAAATTCCATTGATTGAATATAAATTGTATTACCTTGTGGTCAGTAAAGGATACATTTAATAATTCTTTTTTCAATTAGTATGTGAGATTTTTATGTCCTACCATATGGTCAATTTTTGTAAAGTTACAATGAAAAGCTTAGAAGCATATATCCTCACAATTCCCATTCACTTGTCATAAGAGGTTATATCAGTAAGGCAAGATTCATGACCTCAAAAATGACCTGGAACATGCCTGTATACTTCAGAATCGCAAAGTATAAGAGATTCTCTAGGTAGAAGGCACAGGAAGTATAACATTTATTTAGACACAAGAGGATCAAATCCCCAAACCCATCATTCCAATTAAATATAGCAGTAATTGTATTCCAAAACCAGTAAGTCCACCTCAATGTAACAGCAAGGAAATTATAATACAGTATTACATCAAGGAACAAAGTTATCCTGTAACTTTCTGCTCTGCTGGAGAATTCCCGTAAATACTCATGAATCCCAACTGTCTGCTTGCCTGCTTTCTCTTCCCCCTCAGTTCTCTGGTCTCCACAGCTTCCTGGTTTCCACTCTCTGCTCTGCACTCTCTCTGTAGCTCTGTGGACATGGAGTTCTTACTCCTTCTCCTAGAGCTGAATTCTTAATTCTGACCTTACAATGGCTGCCTTCTGGCTATACATACTCTTTTTAGGGCCTGAGGCGGTCAAGCCTAATCAGCCAAAGGGTGAGGCCTGAGTCTTAGTAGTAGGTAAAGAGGCCTGGGGCTTAGCACCTAGTAAGTGAAGGGTGTAGGCCTACCTACAAACAAACTTCTTAACTGGCCACACCTAAGGCCTATTGAATGGGTGGGAAATATCTTTAATCACTGATTGGCATCACAGAAGTCCAGCATATTTTTTTTTCCTAATATTACATTCAGGTTCCTAATTTATTTTTAATTTATCATTCTGTTATTATTTGTTTAGATTTAAAAGTGAATATATACAAATCACCAACAATGATTATTTTGCCACCTACTTCTCTACACAGTTTAATTAGATTATGCTTTAAGTACTTAAATGATATGCCATTTGCAATGTGTGTATTATACACATATATACATATACACATGTGTATATGTATATATATAGTTTTGATTTTGTTTTGTAATCTATGGTGCATCTAATCATAAGATATTTAACTATGTCTAATTGTATTGTTGCCTCTCCTGAAACTAGGATAGAAATTCCTGCTTTGTGGATTTAGCTGAGGCATAATTTATTCTAATCCTTCTTTTTAACTCTATTAATCTTGATG
Organism: Trichosurus vulpecula; assembly: GCF_011100635.1. NCBI lineage: Eukaryota > Metazoa > Chordata > Mammalia > Diprotodontia > Phalangeridae > Trichosurus > Trichosurus vulpecula. The sequence continues at coordinate 374,528,240 of NC_050575.1, read as the reverse complement.
CTTTTTATATGATTTTTGTATAGCACTCCTTTGGGGCTACTGTGTTGGTCCCTATAGGGTGGCTGCTATTTCCACCCTATAGGTCTGAGATCCCAACAGAAAAACACTTGAGCCCCTATCATTGTGTTTCTCATTAAAAATTGACCAATTAATTCTTAGGAAATTCACTTACTAAGATGGTAGAGAAAGAATACAAAATATCCTCTCCATAAATGTGGAGTATACTTTTCAATACATCTAGCATCCATGGAAAGAATGGTATTGAAATTGTGGAAACATAGTAGTGAGGCACTTAAATAGGAAGTTCATGTACCCAAACTTACTCATTTCTATGATTCTATCCAGCCTCAAATGATTTCTCTTCTGAAGTATAGTCCTCTTGCCAGGGTTATCTCTATGTTAAGTCCATATATTTTTTTTTCTTTTTCTCTTCTTCCAGTAGCCAAGCTCTTTAAAGCTGCTTCTGACCTCCACTACCTGACACTCAGCAACTATGTCTCTTTAGATTGAATGTTTCTTTGCCCTCAGCTGTGCCTTGACGTTTCCTGAATTGGCTCTGTAACTACTGGATGGGGTGTATCCTTTCAAGTGAGAAGCTCTGATGCTAGATACCACAGCTCCTGGTTGGGAGAAAGAGAGAAACCCCTCTTCCCTTGACAAGAGATGAAGATCTGGGTTCTTTCCCAAATATTTGTTTTTATCTTAATTATCTTAAACTTTTCAACTCTGATTGTTTTCTGGTTTTACCTGTATAAAACTCATAAGGAATTACCAATATCGATTTCTCACTCAATATTATTCATATCTCATAAAAGGACCATTAGGCATTAACATTATGTTACCACATAAATATGACCTCATCATCTGTGTCTATTTTCTGTCACTACAATCACTAACTGGATATGTGTGGGGGTAATGGGGTGGCAACAGGATAGACAAAACTGTCCTATCCCAGTTTGTAGACAGCATAATGTTGGATGCTGTTTTCTCTTCCATTTTTTTCTCTGTCCCCCATTTAAAGGATGAGGAGGTTAACTATTCACCTTTGTGGTTGTGATTGTTAGGTGGTTTTTCCCCCCTCAATCTTCTGTTACAATTTTTTTCTTCTCTCTGCTGTCCACTCTCCCCTTTTAACAATGAAAAATATCATGAATAAGTAAAAAAATACTGAAACTAATACTAGTAATCAAAAATTTCAATGGTCTAGTCATCCTTCTATGCCCACCTGCTCTTCACCTAGTCTAGACTCAGATCAATGGGTCTTATCTCCTCTCTCTTTAATCATTCCTAGTAATCAGTCATCAGTAGGTAAGTTTGTCTACTTGTGATTCTATCCTTCCCACCTCTGCACTCTGACTTAAAACGTCCTTTTTAATGACATCATTAAGTTTACTATTTATTTTATTTCTACAAAGTTCTGATTTTGTGTATGTTTCCCTTGTCTGTTTCTGAATCGTTAGGTTCATGGAATGCTTGTTCGTCCTATTCTGAAGTCCATATACAAGAAATAAACTCTTTCTTCTTCATTTCCTTCCTAGTGCATTTCTTCTTCTCTTTTCTTTTCTGTCTTAAGCCTAAACAAAGTAAAATGACACTCAGTCTATAACTTTATCTTACTTTGTGTAATCTTAGATTCTTGAAGAGCAGTATTTTCTAGGGGCAATGATCTCCTCAATCCTCATTAGGATGCAAATACTTGATCATTGTTCCATTTAAGTTGTGACAATTATTTATATTTCAGTTTTTCTTGCCTTCTGAATTCTGGACAGAAATTCTGTCCAGCTCTGATTTTCTCAATATAATTATCAAAATCCTATCCTTTTATTAAAAATCCATTTATCCCTCTAGAGAATTATGTTTAGTTTTGTTTATGATATGTAACATGTCTTTTTCCACTGCCTTTTTGTAATTTGATTTATAATACTTGTTTCAAAATCTTGATACTGACTGTGGTTATTTCTATTTTAAATATTAATTTATTTTTAATTAATTAATGTTTATTTTATAGGTCCCACTTCATTTACATTTCCCCAATGGGAAAAAAAGAGAAAAGATGAAAAAAGTTCATAACAAATAAGCATAATCATTCAAAATAAATTCTTATATTGAATAAATTTTTAAAGTGTGTCATTAGACACATTAATTCATGATACAATTTTCAGGAGATGGACAACATTCTGTTCATCAGTCTTATGGAACTGTCATTTATCATTGCATTGATCAGAGTTCTCAAATCTTTCAAAGTTCATTTTTGCAATATTGTTGTTTTTCTCTCTAGAATTTTTTTCTGAATCCATTAAATTCACTGCAATTGTCTTTTCATTTCTTATAGCACAATACACCCATATGACATTTTTTAATCATTCCCAGATGGGGCAGCTAAGTGGCACGGTGGATAGAGTGCCAGTCCTGGAATCAGGAAGACTCGTCTTCCCGAGTTCAAATTTGGCCTCAGACACTTACTACCTGTGTGATTCTGGGCAGGTCAGTAAACCCTGTTTGCCTCAGTTTTCTCATCTGTAAAATGAGCTGGAAAAGGAAGCGGCAAGCTACTATAAAACCTCAAAATGGGGTCATGAAGAGTCAGACATGACTGAAAACTGACAAAACAACAAAAAACAGATGATGAGCACCACTTTAGTTTCCAGCTCTTTGTCAGTACAAAAAGAACTGCTGTAAGTATTTTTGTTCATATGACACATTTTCCCTCTTTCTTAGATCTCCCCAACTTATGACACAGTAGTAGTATGTCTCAGTCAAAGGATATGTATGGTTTCATTTCATTTACTAAACTATATTTGCTATACATCCATATTGTTTTCCAGATTGGCTGTACCAATTCAAAGCTCCACCAAAAAATGCATTGATGTTCCTGTAGCCCCTTAAATATTTGTCATTTTCATTTTTAATCAACTTTTCCAATCGGATGTTTTTGAGGTGAAACCTCAGAGTTGTTTAATTTGCATTTTGTATGAGTAATTTGGAGTAGTTTCTTTCATATGGCTATAGATAGCTTGGATTCATTCCCTTGAGCACAGCCTTTTCAAGGCACATTAATGCACTGTTGGTAGAGTTTTGAATTGGTACAGCCATTTTGGAAATAAATTTGTATCTATGCTCCAAATTTTACTAAATTGTGCATACTTTTTCACCCAGGGATGCCACTTCTAGGTTTATATGAGATATATAGACACACACACACACACACACACACACACACACACACACACAAACACACACACACACAGAGACAGAGAGACAGATTGAGACAGAGAGATAGAGTGAGACACAGAAACACAGAGACAGAGAAGAAAAAGATCCATATATTTTAAAATATTTATGAGTTTTGTTAGATGTATCAAAAACTACAAAATAAAGGGTAAATCCACATCAGTTAAGGAATAAATTAACAAATTATAGTTTTAGGAACTTCTGGGGCAACAGCCAAGATGGCAGAATAGAGAAAACACTTAGCTGAACTCTCTCAACATTCCACTCCAAACAAGTTTAAAATAATGCCTCAAATTGAACTCTGGAGTGGCAGGGCCAACAAAAGGTCAGAATGAGGTCAGATTTTCTAATAAATTTTCTAATCAAAAATAACATAGATCAGAAAGAATGATCTGTGATATGGAAGTGAAGGATGGCTCAGAGCCCATGTAGATGAAAGGCTAGTGCTGGTATTAGGTAGTGGTGACAGGAATGGGCAATAGCTTCAGGCACTTACAAGCCAGAGATGGTAAGAGAACCTGGGAAAAGGTCAGAAAGAGATTGCCCTACAGCCCTGTGTTAGAACTGAATGCAGGACCAGATCCTGTTTGTTCACTCCATTGACTATGCTCACTTCTGGCTTGCAGTTCAAGAGCAGAGAAGAACACTTTTGATCAAAAGTGAGTAGGAGCACTGAAAAGCAGTGTTGTTTTTCATCATAAGAGTTCAAAGACTCCAAGAAATAGCATCCTTTCTGTTCTCAAGGGAACAGGGCTCCTGAGAAGCTATATCACTTACAGTTGCAAGGGAGCAGGGACCTTTAAAAGCAGTATCAATTGCAATCCCAAGAGATCAGAGGCACTTCCTGAATAAGGAATAGAGTGCAGACCAGGAGAGCAGTCACCACACCTCACCCTAGATCACACCGACTAGGAAGCACTTTAAATTTCCAAAACCGCAGAACTAGATTTTAAAACAGCAATGAAAAAAAAAAGGGAAAAAAAGACTGAACATTGAGATAACATCCCTCCACACCAAAGAGCACGGTCCAATAGGGTATGAAAAGAGCAAACAACAAAGAAACTTCACCATAAAATTTTACTGTGGTGACAGGGAAGATATGACACAAACTCAGAAGAACACAATGACATCAAAAGAGTTACAGAGTTATGAGCAAAGCCTCAGAGAAAAAAGTCAAATGTATACAAACCCAACAAAAATTCCTGGGTACGCTAAAAAAATTCTCTTAAGTAGAAGAAAAATTAGGGTTAAAACAAGGGAGCACATGATGAAAATTATGAAGACAACAGTTTGGCAAGAGATGCATAAAAATACTGAAGAAAATAATACTCTAAAATAAGAATTTACCAAGGGAAAATAAAAAGAGGCACAAAAATTCACTGATAAAAGTAACTCCTGGCAAAATAGAATTGGACAAATGGAAAGAAGTACAAAGCTCAATGAAAAAAATCATTCCTTTAAAATTAGAATTAATCAATTAAAAACTAATGAGTTCACAAGACATCAAGAAACAACAAAACAAAGTCAAAAGAATGGAAAAAAATAGAAGAAAATGTGAAATATCTCATCAGAAAACAACTGACCTGGAAAATAGATTGAGGAGGGATAATTTAAGAATTATTGAATTATCTGGAAGCCATGATCAGAGAAAGACCACAAACATCATATGTCAAGAAATCATCAAGGAAAAGTGTCCCACTACCCTAGAACCAAAAGATATAATAGAAATTGAAATAATCCACCAATCATCACCTACAAGAGATTCCCAAGGAAGGTGGGGGGGGGGGGACGAACTCCCAGGAATACTGTAGCCAAATCCCAGAGGGAGCAGATCAAGTAAAATATACTTCATGCAACCATGGAGCCATAATAAGCATCACACAAGATTTATCATCTAGTATGTTGAAAGAGTAGAGGATGTGACATTTCAGATGGTATAAGAGTTATGTTTACAACCAAAAATAACCTACTCAACAAAACTGAGAACAATCTTTCTAGAAAAAAATAATATTTAATAAAATAGAAGACTTTCAACATGCTTGATGAAAAGCTCAGAGCTCAATAGAAAATTCGACTTTTGAATACAAGACTCAAGAGAGGCATTTAAAGGTAAACATGAAAATGAAATCATAAGAAACTCAATATATTTTAATTATTTACCTTTCTATATGGGATAATATTAGGGCGGTTAGAAGGATTCTACCTAGAAAGAATATGTGGGAGTGGGCTGATTATGTTGGGATAAGGTAAAAAAAAATGGATAGATGAGAAAGAGGGAGACCCTCAAGAAGGAGGAAGGAAAAAATTATCTCACATGCAAGAAGGAGGAAGGAAGAAATTATCTCACATACAAGAGGTATACAAGGAAGAGTTTTACAATGCAGGGGAAATTGCTGGGAAGGCAGAAAACACTTGAAACTCACTCATATCTAAATTTGTTCAAAGAGGGAAAAAAAACATATACATACATATTCAATTGGTAATAAAATTTGATTTTACCCAACTAGGATGTAGGAGAAGAAGAGAACAGGAGGAATAGATATAGGATGATAAAAGGGAGGGTGGATAAAAGACGGTAGTAGTTAGAAGCAAAAGATAACTTAGAGGAGGGACAATATACAAAGAGAGAGAGAGGATAAATAGAAGAAAATAAGATGGAAAAACACAGTAATCATAATTGTGAATATGAATTAGGTGAACTCACAAATCAAACACACATATACACATATATGCACACAGACACATGCATATGCATATACACATTCGTATATGTACATGTATGTATATGTGTGTGTGCAAGTATAAATATGTGTGCATATATATATATATATGTGTATATATATATATGTGTATACACACACAAATGAATATGTGTGTGTCTGTTTGTGTATGTTCCAAATGGCATAGCATCCAAATTCTTAAAGGAAAAGTTAAATGAATAAAAGAGAAATTATACAGTAAAACTATACTAGTTGGGTACCTCAACTTTTCCCTCCTAGAGTTAGATAAATATAACCATGAAATTTAAAAATAAAACAAAGGCGGAGCCAAGATGGAGGCTGGAAAACAGGGACTCCCTTAAGCTGTCCCCCAGGTCCCTTCAAACACCTGTAAAAAATGGCTCTGAACAAATTCTAGAGCTGCAGAACCCGTGAGATAGCAGAGGGAAGCAGGGCTCCAGCCCAGGACAGCCTGGATGGTCTCTGGGAAGGGTCTATCACACAGAGCAGGGAGTAGAGCAGAGCCCAGCATGGGCCGCGCCAGGACCAACCAGACCTGGATCCGGGAGGAACAGGCCATAGGGCCATGAATCATTGAGCTGTGGCAGTTACCAGACTTCTCAACCCACAAACGCCAAACAGAGCAGTTTAGAGGAAAACCTGCAAGAGCAGAGTGAGAGGAGTGCACAGTCGGCCCCTGCCCCAGGGGTGGCAGAGGTGGTGTAGTGCTGTAGCTGCTTCCAGAGCTCCAGGTGCTGCAGTTGCTTCTGGCTCCAGGCCCACCTGGTGGGAGGAATTAAGCAGCCAATCAGAGTGGCAGTGCAGAGCCTGCTTTGCCCTGCTTGGATCTGATTAAAATAGAAATTGAAAGAATCCACTGATCTCCTCTTGAAAAAGATCCCAAAAAGAAAACTCCTAGGAATATTGTCACCAAATTCCAGAGTTCCCAGGTCAAGAAGAAAATATTGCAAGCAGCCAGAAAGAAACAATTTGAGTACTGTGGAAACACAATCAGGATAGCATAAGATCTAACAGTTTCTACATTAAGGGATCAAAGGGCTTGGAATATGATATTCTGGAGGTCAAAGGAGCTAGGATTAAAACGAAGAATCACCTACCCAGCAAAACTGAATATAGTGTTCCAAGGCAAAATATGGGTTTTCAATAAAATAGAGGACTTTCAAGCTTTCTCAGTGAAAAGATCAGAGTTGAATAGAAAATTTGACTTTCAAATACAAGAATCAAGAGAAGCATGAAAAGGTAAACAAGAAAGAGAAATCATAAGGGACTTACTGAAGTTGAACTGTTGTGTTTACATTCTTACATGGAAAGATGATGTGTGTAATTCATGAGACCTTTCTCAGCATTAGGGTAGTTGAAAGGAATATACATACATACATACATATATTGAGAGAGGGCGAAAGGGAGAGATAGAATGGGGTAAATTATCTCACATAAAAGTGTCATGAAAAAGCTGTTCTGTTGGAAGGGAAGAGGGGGCAGGTGAGAAATGAGTGAATCTTGTTCTGGTCGTATTTGACTTGAGGAGGGACACTCAATTGGGCATCTTACCCCACGTGAATGTAGGGGGAAGGGGATAAAAAAGCGAAGATGGTAGAAGGGAGAGCAGATGGGAGAGGAGGTAATAAAAAGCAAACACTTTTGAAAAGGGACAGGGTCAGGGGAGAAAACTGAATAAAGGGGGAGAGGATAGGAGGGAGCAAAATATAGTTAGCCTTTCACAACATGAGTATTGTAGAAGAGTTTTACATAATGATACACATATGAATTGCTTGCCTTCATAGGGAGGTTGGGTGGTAAGGAAAGAAGGGACAGAATTCGGAACTCAACGTTTTAAAAGTAGATACTCAAAAAAATAGTTGTTTTTTTTGCATGCAACTGGGAAATAAGATACACAGGCAATGGGGCATAGAAATCTATCCTGCCCTACCAGAAAGTAAGAGGAAAGTAGATGGAGCAGGGAGTGGGGTGACAGAAAGAAGGGCTGACTGGGGAATGGGGCAATCAGAATATATGCCATCTTGGAGTGGGGGTGGGGGGATGGTAGAAATGGGGAGAAAATTTGTAACTCAAAATCTTGTGGAAATCAATGCTGAAAACTAAAAAAATATTAAATAGTAAAACACGGAATTCAAAAGTAAAAAATAAATGAATGAATGAATGAATGAATAAAAATAAAACAAAATAAAAAGTTAAGGAGATAAATAGAATGTTAGAAAAGTTAGATATTAGACCACTGGAGAAAACCAAATGGAAATAGGAAAAAACACAAAACAAATTATACCTTTTTCTCAGCAGTACATGGCACCTTCACAAAAACTGACCATGTGCTAGGGCATAAAATCTCATGACCAAATAAAAAAATGGAAATATTAAATGCATTCTTTTCAGAAAATAAGTTCAATAAATAGTATGTTCAACAACAGGCCTTGGAAGCATAGATTAAAATTTTATTGGAAATTAATTAATCAAATCCTAAAGAATGGGTGTTCAAAAAACAAATCATAGAAACAATCAATATTTTTTTTTAAAAGAGAACAAAAATAATGAGACAACATTCTAGAATTTGTGGGATATAGCCAAAGAAATACTTAGGGGAAAGTTCTATTTCTCAGTGCCTGTATCAATAAAAGAGAGAACAATCAAATCAATGAATTAGGCATACATATTGACAAAAAAACTAGAAAAAAAACAAATTTAATATCCTCAATTGAGCACTAAAATGGAAATTCTAAAAATCAAATGAGAGAAAAATATAATTTAAAGTAAAAAAAGAATGCATTGAACTAAGAAATAAAACTAGGAGCTGTTTTTTTTTGAAAAGAAAAATAAGCCATTGGTTAATTTAATTTAAAAAAAGGAAAAACAAATTACTAGTATCAAAAATGAAAATGATAAATGAACTATTAAGGAAAATGAAATTAGAGCAGTAATTTGGACCTATTTTGCCAACTTATATTCCATTAAAACTGAAAATCTAAGTGAAATGGATAAATATTTATAAAAATATAAACTACCCAGATTAACAGAAGAATAAATTAAATACTTAAACAAATAATTCTATTTTGGAAAAAAAAAATGAACAAGCCATCAATGAGTTCCGTAAGAAAAAAAAAAGCCAAGGACCACATTGATTTACTAGTGAATTCTACCAAATACTTAAGGAACAATTAATCGTAATGCCATATAAAGTAATTGGAGAAAAAAAATAGTTCAAGAAGGAGTTTTACCAAATTCCTTTCGTGGCACAAATATGATTTATAAACCTAAATCAGGGAGAACAAAAACAGAGAAAGATAACTACAGACAAATTTTCTTAATAAATATAAGTACATATGCTCTATTTATACTCCTTCTAATTTTCTTAATAGAGATATGGTTCACAAGGGTTATAAGCATTATCTTCCCCTGCAGGGATATAAAGACTTTAACCTTATTGAATAACATATTTTTTCTTTCTTGTTTACCTTTTTTATGCTTCTTTTGAGTCTTGTATTTAAAGGTTGAATTTTCTGTTCAGCTCTGGTCTTTTCATTAAGAAAGTTTGAAATTCCCCTATTTGATGGAATATCCATCTCTTACCCTGAAAGATTATGCTCAATTTTTCTGGGTAGTTGATTCTTGATTTTAATCCAAGTTCCTTTGACTTCCAGAATATCATATCTCCAGCCCTCTGATTCTTTAATGTGGAAGCTGCTAAGTTGTGTGTAATATTGACTGTAGCTCCTTGATGTTTGAAGTTTTTCTTACTGGCTATTTGCAGTGTTTTTCCTTGACCTCATTATTCTGGAATTTGGCTATAACATTCCTTGGAGTTTTCATTTTGTGATCTCTTTCGGGAGGTGATTGGTGGATTCTTTCAATGACTATTTGACCCTCTGGTTTTAGGATGTCAGGATAGTTTTGCGTGATAATTTCTTGAAAGATGCTGATCAGGCTCTGTGTGTGTGTGTGTGTGTGTGTGTGTGTGTGTGTGTGTGTGTGTGTTCATGGTTGTCGGGTTGTCCCATAATTCTTAAACTATCTCTCTTGGATCTATTTTCAAGGTCTGTTGCTTTTCCAATGAGGTATTTCACATTTTCTTCTATTTTTTGATTATTTTGATTTTGTTTGACTGATTCTTGATGTCTCTTGGAGTCCTTAGCATCCACTTGTCTAGTTCTAATTTTTAAGGGATTATTTTCTTTAGTTATCTTTTGTACCTCCTTTTCCATTTGGCCAATTCTACTTTTAAGGGGTTGTTTTCTTCAGTAGATTTTCTGTCCATTTGACCAATTGTATTTTTAAGGAATTGTTTTCTTTCATCAGTTTTGTCCTTCCTTTTCCAAGCTGTTTACTCTCTTTTGCATAACTCATTTCTTTTCCCAATTTTTCATCTACCTCTCTTATTTGATTTTTAAAATCCTTTTTGAGTGTTTCCAATAAGGCTTTTTGAGCTTGAGAACAATTGCCATTCCCTTTTGAGGTTTCACATGTAGGTATTTTGACCTTGTTGTCCTCTTCTGAGTCTGTGTTTTGTTCTTCCCTGTAGCCATAGTACCTTTTTAAGTCAGGGCTCTTTTCTGTTAGTTTCTCTTTTTTCTTTTCTGATCATTTCTTAGCCTCTTTTGTGACTTTTAAAGTTGCGCTCTGCTCCTGGGGCATCAGGAGCCCTGTTCCAAGCTTCTTGTACTGGAGGCCAAGAGCCTGCTCACTGGCTTTCTGTGCCAAGGCCTCGTGTGCTGGCAGCTTTCCCACTGCTCTGAGGTGGTCCCTCCTAGTCACGCCTGTTGTGCCAGGGTTCCGGGGTTGGCAGTTTGCCTTCTGCACTGAAACTGGAGGCCTCACAACTGGTCTGCTGTGCCACTGGCCTGCTGAGCCAGGACTAAGGGGCCTTGACTGCTGATCTGTGCTGTGGCTGAGTTTCCCAGACACCATCTCTGATGAACTGCACTCCCCTTTTACCCAAGTGAGACACACCATCCTTGAAGTCTTTCTAAGTTATCTTAAGCTGGAAAATTGTTTCACTCTGTCTTTTTGCAGGTTCTGTCACTACCAAACCCATTTAGAGGACTGATTTAATGTTGTTTCCAAGGGAAACTGCGGAGAGCACAGGCAACTTCCTGGCTTCTCTTCACCATCTTGACTCTGCCAATCCATGATATTGTTCTTCCTAATTGTTTGTAATATTTATTGCTTTGACCTACAAGTCCTTGAAAATAGTAAAGCCATTTCTCAGAGTACTAAATTTGAAGTTTGTTTTAATTGGTGACCTGTATATTCTTTATATTTGCACTTAGTTTAGAGTCATGTTTCCTTTATTATTTTCTAAAATATTATATTCTAGCTCATTAAATTATTTGTTTATATTTCTCAAGAAGAACAAATCATAATTAGTCACTCCTTCTGTTTGCCATGTCATTTTTAAATATTAGGTAACATACATATCTACTACATCATGTTTTTTAATATTTTGCTTTTATTCTCATATTTCTGTCATTATATTGTTGAGTTATGTTTGCTTCATTCTAATTTTAAGGATACCCATTATGATGGTAAGAGAGACTATTCTCTTTTCTGTGTTATTTCATCTTTACAATGTCACAATACCATAGAATCAAAGGTTCGTAGTTCTAGACTCATAAGAGACTTTAGAAGTTGTCCAGGAGAACTCTGTTTAATTTACATATGAGAAAACTACTGTTCCAGTATGCAAAGTTAGCTGCTTAATATCTCATAGACAGTAAGATTTGGATGTGTATTTTGAACATGTATCCTTTGACTATAACTCCAATACTCTTTCCACTTTCCATGCTGCCTACCAAACTCAACTGCTCTAATTTTAGTCTTTATTTTTTATTTCAACTCTTCTTTCATGTCTTAGAATTTGGGTCACATAATTTGGATAATTTCCATACTTAGGGTCAAAGTACCTATCTTATTCCCTTCTATAGGCTCAGTTTCAATGGCAAGGTCCAGTGCCAACCCTCATTCTTAACACCAAACCCTGTTTCCTAATACCTAGATTGCTCTAGTACTTTCAGCAGTTCTTAATGGCATGGATGGACCATTGCTGCAATCTTTGACTGGGAATCTGTGTCAGTTTCAATCCCAGTCCATTGTAGAAGTCCCAGACCAGAAAGTGCTGGTTGCAAACATTGGCTACTCCTTCAGTTCTAACTCAGGACCTAAGACCAGATGAGTTCACAATTCCTACTGGGAAGTTAAAGTTTCAGATTCCCATAATAGTATTAGGTGTTTTTCAAAAGCCAGGGATTGCAGAATCCTGGATGGTGATCTTGAATTAAGAACTTTATATCATATCCCTTACCCTCTCCTACTATTATGGATGGGGTTATGGAGGCAAAGAGGCATTTCCTTGGTTACTAAACAGATCAAAAGCATGTAGATCATACTTTTCCTCCCTTCCCCTCCCCTAACTGCCCCCACTTCCCCTCTCCGCTCCACTCCTCTTTTGTTTTCTCCTTTCCTTTTTTCTCTCCCCCCCAACCTTTTTTTGGGTATGTGTATATGGGAATGGTTCAATTCACATTCATTAATGTTCTTTTTGTTCTGTTACACATTCTTTATGAAGTAGTTCTCAAGGAAAGTGGGCTTCTGTGGAAATTTTCATGTCACTATCTTTTGTAAACTCCATGACCCTGGATTCCTGAGGACAATATCAAGTGGCAGTAGGTCCTATAATATTGTAGTCTACAGGATTAAGCCAACTAAGTGGGATTAAAATAACATCCTTAAAAATGCTATACAGTATTTGGTTGTAAGCTCCTTGAGAGCAGGGACTATCTTTTGCCTTTTTTGTATACCCAGCATTTAGCACAGTCTCTGGCACATAGTAGGTATTTTTAAAGTAATTATTGACTTGCTGACGGATAGTATGACTGCCTTTTGTTTCACTCTCTTGTTTTACATGATCCATCATTGAGTTCACAAGATTTTGCACATATTCTTTAATTTTTCATCATGAAACCACACTTTCACCATTTTGAATATTAAGTGTATTTAACGATCAGTCAGTCCATTTTTTCCCAAGTCCATCACTGTTGATAGACCAGGGATTTTCAGTGAGATATAAAGCAAGCAAGTTCCTAGGCCATTTAGAGTGTGTTTATCTCCATCTCTTGGATAAATTTCTCAACCTTTCATGACTTATATCATAGGGAAGGTCATAGATCATCTGAAATTGTAATTTGTATTTCTTAATAAATGAACATGTTTATCAGAATTAATTATTCATTCAATAGGGAAAATGCTTCTTATTCAACTAGATTTTTTTTTAGTATTCAACACACTTTTTGAGGTGGATGAACTACAATCTTATAAATAGTTCCACATATTATAGGCAAAATTAGATTTTTTCTAATATAAGTTTTGATATAGCATTGAATTTAAAAAAATGAGTTCTATCTCTAAATATTACTTTTTTCCCAATTTTCAGTGCTCTAGTCTTTGTATTGTCTTTCTGATGAGAAGTGTTTTTTCCTCTATAGCAATGGTTGGTAGCTTTTCAAAAATTCATTCCCTTGTTTGTTTATTCATCCATTTGCATGTTTATCTTATTGACTTACTTCTTGTTCATCCAACTGCCAAGAAGCCTGTGCTACACTGTGGAAGAACCATTAAATACAATGCTTCCAGTTGCCCTGGTCCTTTGAAGTTTTTTTTTTTTCTCCTAGTGATTAATTATGCTGTTTCCCAACAAGTGTTTGTCAGTATGTATCATTTATTTTTATTTCCTACTGCACTTCCCTTTGTACTTCAGTGTGCCTTATCTTTTATCATGGAACTGAATGATCCTTTCCCACCACCAAGAGCCACAGTGTAGCTAAGTCAATGATGTGTATTCTTTAAGAGATACAAATTTATTAACATTTATTTGGAGTAATATCCATTTAGTAGCTATATGATGGAAACTACAACAAAAGAGATCTGTGAAATATGTGCATGGCACAAAATCATAGGCTCATATATTTAGAGATTGAAGGGATCAGAGAGTCTGTAGACTCCATGTATTGGCAATTAAGATGGGCTCTTAGCACTTATTCAACCAAGTGCCTTGAAGAGTTTGGTCTTTATTTCCTTGGTTAAATTAGGAGTCCTTGATGACTTCCTTGCCTCAAGGGAAAGCCTAGTTTAAGTGGTTTTGAGTGACATGTTTGTGACATCAGAGGCTTTTAGACCACATGCATTTTAAGTTGCATTTTTGTGACACTTTTAGGTCACATGGGTGAGTCACATGTGTGACTTACCTTTGACCTTGAACAAGATATATAAACCCAGAGGCTGGCTTTCTCTTTTGGAGCTCTGAGGCACAGCAGCAATGGCGTGTGACTCTGGGCCTGTTGTTGTCGAGCTCCCAGTTGAACTCAGATGTTGATGGTTGCTTGGTAACTATGAATTGCATTTGGTCCGTTGATAAATGTATGTTTGTAATTTGTTTGTATTTGCTCTGAAGTTGAAGGTGCTGGCTTTTCCCCCTGAGCTTCATGAATGATATTTGTATGTTGGATTAAAGTAAGATTGTTAACCCCTTAACAATGCCTTCCTTAGTAAAGCAGATCAAAGAATCTGGGCTTGCAGCATTCTTGTTGTTGGGCTTGTGTTGGTTTTTCACCCCCACAGCAGCTCCTAGCCAAATTGTTGAAACACTCCAATCCTCTCATTTTACAGATTTAAAAAGAAACATATAAAGTAAAGATGCTTGTTCAGGGTTATAAGGCTAGTAAATGTCTCTGGATGGTTATGAATCTAAGTCTTCCTGATTCCAAGTTCATTGTCCTCATCATTATGCCTTGCTGCCTACCTCTCCAGCATTTATCTGATGGAAAACTAATTTAAGTTAGAGAAACCAACTCAATCTGATTTAATCTAGATGAGGTTGAACATATTGAGTTAGCCATAGGTTGGTCAAAATACATATATGGAAACGTTTTCTATTGAAAAATGAAATCATATTCAAATTATTGCTTGTTCCATGTGATATAAACACTAATGTAGAACAGACAGAAGTGTACTGAAGATGGTACTAAAGAATGAACTTAGCTAAGCACTAAGTACTTGACACTGGGTGTTTAGTTATTTTTGGTCTCAACATTCCTGAATGCAATCTTTTAAAGTGTAGAGGCATTGGGATAATTATAATAATAAAATAATAATGACTGATGGTTATAATAATAGCATGATATTTGGCATATAGTAAGTTCAATGCTTGTTAACTTATCGACTTTTAATAGTGATTTTTATTAATATTATTATTTGTCTTGACCTGTTATTTTACATGTGTAGGAAATTTCTAATAAGAGGTCTCCTTCTAACCAAAGTACATGTACAATTGTTCTGTAGTTTAAAACCAATGAGGGTTGCTTGGGTGCACTAAGATTTTGGGTTATTCAATTAATGTATCAAAAATGCCTTTTGGGAATCGGATGTCCCAAGTCTGAGAACAGCTCTCCCTATATTATCCAGCCTTGCCTTCACAACTGACATTTAAACAGTGCCTTATGGGTTGCAAAGCACTTTACATATATTATTTAACAGGAACCTCAAAATAACCCAGTGAGGTAGGGATTACAGGTTTTATTATACTCGTTTTATAGGCGAATGACCTGGAACTGGTGGAGGTGCTGAGGTCCACCCCCCCCAGGTGAGGTAATGTTGACAATAACCAATCCATAAGTGATTAGTTATACCACAGCAAATATATTCAAATAATTTAGTGATGATGAACTAAAGCAATAGTTAATACAAACTTAGTTTATACAAAGGCCATACTAGAAATTGAAATCTGGATAGGGGATGTAAGGGGATGCATACTTAACTGCCTTGCTTTATTCAATGAAATGAAATGTATTTTTCAAAAAGGTAACTGCAATCAAATTATAAATGCAAGATGAAAAATTTCTCATTAATGGGAATTTTGTGGACCATTTTCATAAAATATTACTTCCTTTTGTAATGTTAAAAAATATCCCAAGTGTAATTGTATTGTAAGCAGGATCTCCATGTAACTATTTTTTCTCCAATAATCCAAAGGATCTGGCTTTTTTATTTCATAGAAAAATTTCTTTGATAGGTAAATATTTCCTCAGTGAAAAAGAACACTCAGGCTTTTGAACACTGTTACTAAATAGCAAAAGAAGATTAAAGATGATTGCAGGTTTTTTAAACTGAAATTCTGTAGTAAGTTATTTGTTTATTACAGTATATTCTCCTACTTTGCAAGATATCAACACCAACATAAGAAATCCTTTTTAATATATACAGATTTCTTACAGCAAATATATTTGAGAGGCAACTGTTGTTATAGAAAAAATACTGGACTCAGTTCTATTCCAACCTTTCCATTTCTCGCTGTGACCCCAGTCTAGTCACTTCAATAATCTGTGCTTGGTTTTCCTTATCTGTATTATGGCAATATAGAGGAACAGAACGGCATGATAGATAGACAGGGGGCTTCAGAGTCAGGACCACCTCAGTTCTAGGCCCCCTTCATCCACATATTGGCCTTGTGAAGCTGAGCAAATTATTTAACCTCTTAATGGCATAGGAAAATCTATGTCTATAAGATGAAGAGGAAGCTAGGATTTATACTGAAAAAGAAAGTTTTGTACCAGGAGCTCCCTGAAGAAGTTGTTCAATATAGTAGATGGAATGCAAGATTTGGAACTAGGTTAGACCTGAGTTCAAATCCACCTCAGATATTTATTGTGTGTCCCCAATGGGCTAGTCATGCATACTCTCTCAGTCTCAGTTTCCTTATCTTTAAAAGACAACAATAATACCACTTATCTCACAGGATCGTGGCAAACATTGAATGAGAAAATATATGAAAAACTACTTTTCAAATCTTAAAGCACTACTATTAAATCAATGAAGTCACAGGTATAATAAATATATGTAAATATTTACATATATAATTGATATATTACTTGATTTCTCAGTGGGTGGAGGAGAGTGTGGAGGGAGAGAATTTAGACAGCAAAATTTAAAAAAATCAATGGTAAAAATATAATTATTTTTAAATATATATATATATATATATGTATATATATATATATATGTATACATACACACATTGGGTAATAATACCCACATTATTTACACTCATAGAACAGTGATGATAGTGCTTTCTAGGCCTCAAAGCATTATATAAATGTAAATTATTTAACCTTGCTGAGCCTGTTTCCTCAATCGATAATTTATATTTATGTAAGTCTTTAAAAATTGCCAAATGCTTAACTTACAATCACACTGTGAGGCAGGACATTTAAATATTATAATTCTGATTGATGTAAAAAGAGAAATTAGTTTTAGAAAAGTTCAGTGATTTACCCCAGAATACATACCTCTTCAATATCTGAGCCAGGACTCAAAAGCAGTTCCTCCTGACTACAAGTAAACCATTCTTTCTTCCATACCATGCCACCTTTTATCAGTAAAATAGGGATAGTTTTACCTGCATTTGACTACGGTGTTCGAGACTCAGATATGGTAATGTATGTCTGTAAGTCAAATTTTACCCATATCTCATGCAGAATGCAACTGATGTGTTGATTGTCTAAGGACAGGTGTGACTCTATCACTCCTCTACTCGATAAAGTTTTGTGATTCCCTAGTGCTCCTAGATTCTTAAAGAAACTGTTTTCTAGCATTTACAGCCTGTCGTAAACTGGCCCCAACCAACTCTTTCTAGCTTAATTATACATTATTCTCTTTCACTTATGCTATAGTGTAGCCAGACTGTCTTTGTGCTCCTCACATAGGGCACTCCTACTTTTCTCTGCCTCTCTCACTACCATGCCGAAGAAGAAGGTCCTGCTCACCTCCACCTCTTGAATTCCAAACTCAGCTTATGTCACCTTTTACTTTACATGAAGCATTTCCTGATCTGTGCCTCCTCAGCCACCAGTGGTCTCTCATCATCAACCCAACAAAAAAAATTGTGTCTTTGTGCATATTTTGTACATATCTATCTGCAGTCGCTTCCTATTGCACTTATGTAGGTATGGGCTCCTTCTCTTAATTCGGTGTCAGTTTCCTGAAGACAAGGACCCATTTTTGTCTTTGGTGGCTCAGTTCTTAAAACAGTGCTGGATAAATTCTTAGTGTTTGAGTGACTAGGAAGATGGATCCCAGGCTCCAATTTTTTTCCCCCAAGTGTACAGTAAGACAGAAGCAGTGCAGTAAGGCAAGTAGAGGGATTGGAATCTATGGTTTTGTGATTATGCAGATAAACTCCTTGAGACTAGGAGCCCTTTCTCTTTCTCCTCTCCTCCTTTTTTATCCTCTCTTCCCCACTCTCCCCCTCTTTTTTCCTTTTCTTTATTGTCTGTTTTGTTTTCTTGTTATTTGTCTTTTTGTTTTGTTTAAAATTTCATGTACTTAATATACTAGGGACATATCAGTATGTCATGAATACAGTGCATTTAATAAAGGTGTGCTGAATTGAATTGAAATCAATTGAATTGATGGGGCAGGGAATTTGGTAAGAAAGTAGGGAGTGAAAAAGTTAGCCTCTTTTGTTAGGGCATAAGATGGCATGCCTTTGGAGGTGTGGCAGGCTGTCGGTCCACAGGCTTGTCAATGCTCTCTTCTAAGTTATGATTTATGGGAGGGGACCAAACTCCTGAAAACCAAGCAGGTGCACCAGAATTGAGGCAGAAAGTCTCTTCTTTGAGCTGTGATGTCCCTTTGAGTTGTGTCAATCCTGGCATCAAGCACCTGCATGCTGGATGCTGCCAAAATCCACCCCTTGGCTGGCTCTTAGCAAAGGGCCCACTGTCCAGAGAGGCTTTCAGGGAATGAGGTATTTTAAAATAAAAATTCAGGAACTGAACAGCCAAACACCACCATTTCTTCCTCATTGTGGAAAACCTAATTCATTGTCTGAGAGTCTGCTTTGGCAATTATTTATGACCATGATCTTAGTCAAGTCCATCAAAAAGGGCAGTTAGATACAGTGAAACAGATTGGCCTAAATTGGTCACATGTTTGGTTAAGTCTGTTAAAACAATAACAGCAACAAATCTTGAGATTGATGTTTTAATGAACTTGGTCATCGGCCATCACTACCCCTCTTTTCCTCCTTAGAGGTTCCATTCATTGCCAAATATATCACTCAATTCATTTCCTTTTGGAAGTTATGTAACATTCCCCAGTTATTTCCATGTTCTTTCTCAGCCTTGCTCAAGGAGTTCAGTATCAGGCTCACAGTCTTCCTCTCTATACCAACCTCTTATCCTTGGGGGTTTCAGCATGCATTTTGTCCACCCATCAAATACGCTGGCTCAGAAATCTATCCAGCTCTTACGACCTCCACCTTCAATCCTTCTCAACCATAAACAGAGACAGTCCTTTCCTTAATTTCATCATCACTCACATCCTGGATCCTCTCCAGTCATCCTGATGAATATCTGGTCACTGGCTCCAGATGGCTCTGGAGGAGAAAGTGAGGCTGGTGACCTTGCACAGCCTTCCCTCACTCAAAGACAACTGCAAGTCATGTCATCATTTCCCTGGTATCATGGTCCTCTTTGAAAACGAAGGACAAACACACAACAGTACGATCATCATCACTCACTGTTGTTTTGCCTTTATGATCTGGAAATCTGGAGTTCCTCTATCTAACCACAACTTCCAATACTTCCATATCTCTCTATGCCTCACCCCCACCCTAAACCTGCCCTTCATCATCACCACAACCTCCAGTCATCCCATTCCTCTTTTCTTTCCAACTCTCTCTTTACTGTTCTGGTCTCACTTTGCTCCCCTAAAAATCCTGATATCCCTTGCCTTTTTATCCTACTGATGCTCATCCTTCTCTATAAATCAACCCTGGCTTACCCATTTGTCTTTTTTCTTCTCTGATCTTAAAATTATGCTGCTGAATAATATTGAAGAAAGCCCCTATAAATCTATCTTATCACATTACAATTGGATCCTCACTAGCACAATCTGCCTTCCTCTTGCAATCTCCATGGCACCTGCTACAAACCATCTCTTCTCTCCTCTGGCAATGTGTATTGCTAGCCCACATGTACCCTTCCTTTAGTCAAGCTGGCCTGCCTGCTTGTTCCTCAAATATGGTTTTCCATTTCCTGCCTCCAGGTCTTTGCAAAGAATGTCTTCACTTCCTAAGTATGCCTATCTGTCTTCTCCTTTCCCATACTTGGAATCTCTTAGTCTCTTTCAAGATTGATTTTAAGTGACCCCTTTTAAATTTTATTTTTAATTTATTGAATAAAACAAGCATTTACATAACACAGTATGATAAAAAGATGATTGTACATAAAACTGTAAATCTATTATGTACAACTTGCTATTCTTTTCAAACATACAACAAAATTATCATGTAAATTTTAATTTTTTTTCTTCCCTCCACCCCCTGCCACCCTAGAGATGGCTACCACTAGACACAGATAAATACATAGATATGGAAAATTATTCTGTACTTTCTTCTATTTATCATTTCTCTCTCTGGATGCAGATAGCATCTTTCTTTATATGCATTTCATATTTAATGTGGGTATTTATAATAGACAAAATAATTTATTTGCTCAGTCATTCTTTATCTTTTTTATAGATTAAATTACCTATTTTTTGTTTTCAACATTCATTTCCATAAGTTTTAAATTGTCTCAACCTCCTTCCCCTCTTCCCTCCCCAAGACAGCATGCAATCTGATATATGTTCTATACAGAAATTCTTATTAAACATATTTTCACATTAGTTATGTTGTCTCAAAGAATTAGACCCAATGGAAGGAACAATGAGAAAGAAAAAAAAAACAAAGAACAAAACAAAACAAAACAAAAAAAGAAAGCAAATAGTATGCTTCGATCTGTATTCAACTCCATATTTTTTTTCTCTGGATGTGGATGGCATTTTCCATCATAAGTCCTTTGCAATTGTTTTAGGTCCTTGCATTGAGAAGGGCTAATCAAAGTCACTCATCATATACTTTGGCTGTTAGTATGTACAATGTTCTCCGAGTTCTACTCCCTACACTCAGCATCAGTTCATATGTCTTTCCAGGTTTTTCTGAAGTCCACCTGCTCATCATTTCTTAAGGCACAGTAGTATTACATTACATTCGTATACTACAACTTCTTCAGCCATTGCCCAATTGATAGGTGCTCAAAGTCATTCTTAGACAATATTGCTGTTACTGCAAACAATGTTTTCTTGCTTCTACTCATTTTGCTATTCCTTATTTCATGCAAGTCTTTCCATGTTTTTCTAAAATCACTGAGTTCATCATTTCTTATAGCATAGTAGTATTCCATCACAATCACATTCCCCAAATGATAGGTATCCCTGCAATTTTTAGTTCTTTGTCACCACAAAGAGAGCTGCTATAAACATTTTAGAACATTTAAGTTTCTTTTTTTATTCTATTTTTTCCTAATCATCTTTGGAAACCGACTAAATAGATGTATTGCTGGGTTAAAGGATGTAGGTAGTTTAATAACTCTTTGGGTAAATTTCTCTCTAAAATGATTGGATCAGTTTGCAATTCCACCAATGATGATTTAGTGTCCCAATTTTTTCACATCCTCTCAGACGTTTGTCCCTTTACCCTTCTATCATTTTAGCCAATCTGGTAGGTATAAAACGATATCTCAAGGTTGTTTTAATCTGCATTTCTCTAATCAATAATGATTTAAAGAATTTTATATGACTATAAATTGTTTTATTTTTTTTCATTGGAAAACAAGTGACAAATTTTTAAAACAATTTTTTTGCTGATCCACACCTTACTCCAATTGAGCAGTTAGAGTTTTCCCTAACTTGACAAAATTGCTTGAAATCTAATTTGGATACTCACCCACGTGACCCTGGGCTCTGACTACTGATTTTTCACCTCATCTGGTCCTTTCTCAGATATATATGACATCTGGGTAGATCGTCTTCATGCTTGATGCCTCACTCTTCTCTTTAGCTCTGCTTCCAATTATAGTAGTTACATTAACACTAGCATTGCTGGAAAGGATATGTCAATCGGTTACTTTGTTACTAAAATGGACATTTCACTTCTTAACTCTGTGTGTGTGTGTGTGTGTGTGTGTGTGTGTGTGTGTGTGTGTGTGTGTGTGTGAATGATGCATCCCTTGGGTAGTCCACTGAATTTTATAGATCCTTATAAAAATCATATAAATATAAATATAATACTTAAAGAAAATGCTAACTTTCAGTTAGAGGTTAGTGGAAACAAAAGTCTAGTTTTTCCCCATCCAAGTTCATGAATCCTCCCTTGGAAGGCAATAATGGATCAACCCCAAATTAAGAATCTATGTCTTAAAGGAGGAGGCTCTCACATGATCTTTACTATGTTTACTCTTCATGCTGCAGCTTCAGTATCATATCACTTAAGACCTCAACTTCCATCTAAGTCAATCCCAGATGAATTCTACCCCCTCAGGAGATCCACTTGTATTTTTGTTTCATGAAATGACTCTAATTCAGATTTCTCATTGCTTCCTTTTCCTCTGTCCTCCTAATCTCAGACCTCTCTTAGTTAATTGTATTTCCATGTGCGAGGCAAATATACCATCTAATAAAGAACTATTGCTTTTGGTATTATTGACTAGTTTGCTTCACCTGTGCCTCCTGCCTTTCCCGGTTTCCTTTAAGACTTAGCCAATGTCACACAATCTGTAAGCAGCCCTTCTCCAGCGTCCTTAACATTAAGGTCTTTCTGAGATTATTTCCAAATTATCCTGTATGTAGCTTGTTTGCACATAGTTGTTTACACGTCCGTCTGCCGCCCCCCCTCCCCGTCCCCCCGCCCTTTAGACTGTGAGCTCCTTGATGGCAGAGAATGTTTTGGCCTTTCTTTGGATCCCTAGAACTTAGCACAGTGTATGGCCAATAGTAGGATCTTAATAAATAGCTTGATTCTAAGTACTCCAAAATGGGTATAACAGATTGGAATAAACTTTCATTTTGTTTTTATTTTTTAGTAATACTCTATTTTCTCCAGTTACATGTAAGGACAATTTTAACATTCTTTTTTTTAATTGTGAGTTCCAAATTTTCTCTCTCCCTCACCTCCCCACTCCCTGGCATATTAAGCAATTAATAGATTTTACATGTTCCATCATGCAAAACATGTTACCATATTAGTCACATTGTGAAAGACACAAAGCCAAAGGAGAAAGATACCATGCATGAAAAAAAATACAGAAAGTAAAAATTAGAATGCTTCAGTCTGCATTCAGACTCTATTCTTTTTCTGGAGGTGGATTGCATTTTTGATTATGAGTCCTTTGGAATTGTCTAAAATCACTTTATTGTTGAGAATAACTAAATCATTCACAGCTGATCATTGTACATTATTGCTTTTACTGTGTACAGTCTTCTTAAGGTTCTGCTCACTTCACTTTGCATCAATTCATATAAGTCTTTCCAGGTTTATTTTCTGAAACCATCTTGCTCATCATTTCTTATAGCACAGTAACATTCCATTGTAATCATATACCACAAATATTTTTCAGCCATTCCCCTGCTGATGGACATCCCGTCAATTACCAATACTCTGTCACTACAAAAAGAGCTGCTATAAATATTTTTGAACAAATAGGTCCTCCTGGCCCTGCCTTTTTTTTTTCTCTTTGGGATATGGACCTCATAGCAGTATGGTCAGATCAAAGGGAATGCACAGATTTATAGCCCTTTGGGAGTAGTTCTAAACTGATCACCAGAATGGTTGGATCAGTTCACAACTACATCAACAATGCATTAGTATCTCAATTTTCCCATATCCCCTCCAACATTTGTTATTTTCCTTTTCTCTCATTTTACCTAATTTTATTGGTATGAGGAGGTACCTCATAGTACTTTTAATTTGCATTTCTCTAATAAATAATGATTTAGAGCATTTTTATATGATAATCGTTAACTTGGATTTCTTCATCTGAAATGAAAACAGCCTGTTCATATCCTTTGTCATTTTTCAATTGGGGAATGACTTTATATTCTTATCAGTTTGACTCAAGTCTCTATATAGTTCAGAAATTAGGCCTTTATCACAAACTCTGGCTATAAAAAAATGTTTCCCATCTTTTTGCTTTCTTTTTACTCTTCATTGCATTGGTTTTGTCTGTGCAAGAACTTTAAAAAAACTATATAATCAAAATCATCCATTTTATGTATCATAATGCTCTTTGTCTCCTGTTTCATTTTAAATTCTTCCCTTCTCCATAGATCTGACAGATAACTAATTCCTTGCTTTCCTAATTTACTTACGGTATCACCCTTTATCTTTAAATCATGTACCATTTGGATATTATCTTGTTATATGGTGTAAGAAGTGGGTCTATACCTATTTTCTGACATACCGTTTTCCAGTTTTCCCAGCAGTTTTTGTCAAATAGTGATTTCTTGTCCCTAAGGCTGGGGTCTTTGAGTTTATCAAATAGGAGATTACTATGGTCACTTACTACTGAGTCTTGTGTACCTAATCTATTCCACTGATCCACCACTCTATTTCTTAGTCAGTAACAGATAGTTTTGATATTTACCACTTTATAATAGAGCTTGAGATTGGGTACAGCAAGGCCACCTTCTTTCACATTTCTTTTCATTCTTGACCATTTGTTCTTCAAAATGAATTTTATAATTTTTCTAGCTCTATAAAATATCTTTGGTTGCTTGATTGGTATGGCACTGAATAAGTAAATTAATTTAGGTAGAATTGTCATTTTTTATTATGTTGGGTCAGCCTGCCTATGAGCAATTTTTATTTCTTCATTTGTTTAGATTTCACTCTATTTGTGTAAAAGTCTTTTGCAATTGTGTTCATCTACTTCCTGGGCTTCTCTTGGAAAACAGATTCCCTAGTGTTTTATTTTGTCCACAATTATTTTAGATGGAATTTCTCTATCTCTTGCTGCTTTGTTGGAGGATATGTGTGTGTTTGTATGTATGTATGTATGTATATGTATATACTGATCATTTATGTGGGTCTATTTTATATTCTGCAACTTTGCTAAAGTTGTTAATTGTTACAAGTAGCTTTTCAATTGATTTTCTAGGATTTTTAAGTATACCATCATGATATTTGCACAAAGTGGTAGTTTTGTTTCCTCATTGCCTATTCTAATTACTTCATTTTTTTATTCTTATTGCTAAAGCTAATATTTCTAGTATGATATTGAATAATAGTGGTGATAATGGGCACCTTTGTTTCATCCCTAGTCTTATAGGAATATGCTTCTAGCTTATCCCCATAACAAATAATGCTTACCGATAGAATTAGATACATTCTACTTATCATTTTAAGGAAAGCTCCTTTTATTCCTATACACTCAGGCATTTTTATAAAGGGATGGGTGTTACCTTTAGTGAAAATCTTTTTCTGCATCTCTTGAGATACACAAATGATTTCTGATGTTTTGTTATTTATATGGTCAATTATGCTGATAGTTTTCCTAATATTGAACCATCCTTACATTCCTCATAGAAATCCCACGTGATCATACTGCATGATCCTTGTGATATATTGCTATAATCTCCTTGCTGGCATTCTATTTAAAATTGGTGCATCAATATTCATTAGGGAAAGTGGTTTATAGTCTTCTAACTCTGTTTTCAGTCTTTCTGGTTTAGATATCAGCCCATATTTGTGTCATACAAGGACCATGGTAGGACTATTTCTTTGCCTATATCTGAAAATTGTTTAACAGTATTGGAATTAATTTTTCTTTAAACATTTGGTAGAATTCACTTAGGAATCCATTTGGACTTGGAGATTTTTACTAAGGGAGTTCATTAATGGTTTGTTCAATTTCTTTTTCTAAGATGGGGTTATTTAAGTTTTCTATTTCGTCTTCGGTTCATCTGGGCAATTTATATTTTTGTAAGTATTCATCCATTTCACTTGGATTGTTAGATTTATTCACATACAATTGAGCAAAATAGCCCCTAATGATTGATTTAATTTCCTTCTCATTGGCAGTGAATTCATTCTTTTTATTTTTGATATAAATAATTTGGTTGTTTTCTTTCTTTTTTAAATCAAATTAACTAATGATTTATCCATTTTATTGATTTTTTCCATGAAACCAGCTCATAGTTTCATTTATTAGTTCAACGGTTTTCTTAATTTCAATTTTATTAATCTCTTCTTTAAATTTGGGGATTTCCAATTTGGTGTTTAATTAAGAATTTTTAATTTTTCCATGTCTAGGTTTTTGTTATTGTTCTTGTTGCATGCTGAATTCATTGATTTGCTCTTTATTTATGTTGTTGCTATAAGTAATTAGCAATATAAATTTCTCGGTAGGAACTGCTTTGGTCACATCTCATTAATTTTGATACATTATCTCATTGCTGTCACTATCTTTTTTAAAAATTATCAGTGCTTCCTATAATTTGTTATTTGACCTTCTCATTCTTTAGGATTATGTTAATTAGTTTCCAATTAATTTTAATTTATGTGTCCATGGCCCCTTATTCAATGTATTTTTAATTAATTTAATAGGTATGAGGAGATACCTCACAGTACTTTCAATTTGCATTTCTCTAATCAATAATGATTTAGAACATTATTTTTCATATAATAATAGATAGCTTGGATTTCTTCATCTGAAATGAAAACAGCCTGTTCATACTCTTTTTCATTTTTCAATTGGGGAATGACTTTATATTCTTATCAATTTGACTCAAGTCTCTATATAGTTCAGAAATTAGGCCTTTATCACAAACTCTGGCTATAAAAAAATGTTTCCCATCTTTTTGCTTTCTTTTTACTCTTCATTGCATTGGTTTTGTCTGTGCAAGAACTTTAAAAAAAGTATATAATCAAAATCGTTCATTTTATGTCTCATAATGCTCTTTGTCTCCTGTTTGGTTTTAAGTTCTTTCCTTCTCCATATATCTGACAGATAACTAATTCCTTGCTTTCATAATTCACTTATGGTATCACCCTTTATCTTTAAATCATGTACCATTTGTATATTATCATGTTATATGCTGTAAGAAGTAGGTCTATACCTAGTTTCTGGCATACTGTTTTCTACTTTTGTCTCAGATCATACAAGATGATCTGAAAATGATACATTTAACATTTCTGCTTTTCTGTATTTGAGTGTGAGGTTTTTGTGGCCTAACACGTTCAATTTTCATATGGGTGCCTTGTACCACTGAGAAAAAAGGACATTCCTTTCTTTTCCCATTCAATTTTCTCCAGAGGTTTATCCTATCTAATTTTTCTAAAATTCTATTCACCTCCTTAACTTTTTCCTATTTATTTATTTTATTTTTTTTAGTTGACTTTTTTTATTAACACATATACATTTACTTGTCTTCTGGCTTGTTGAAGCAGTAGGTTAGACAGCACTTGCCACAATAATGTCTGTCAAAATGGCTAGCCATAAAGACTCCAGCACCACATTCATCAGAAGGGCACTCTCGTCGAAGGCGGCTAATCTAGCCATTCTCATCAACCTTATAGTACTTCAGAACAGCAACCTTAACCTCCTTTCTCTTGTGCTTGTTCTTTTTGGGAGTGGTGTAAGACTTCTTCTTTCTCTTCTTGGCACCACCACGAAGTCTCAGAACAAGATGAAGGGTAGACTCCTTCTGAATGTTATAGTCAGACAAAGTATGCCCATCTTCCAGTTGCTTGCCTGCAAAAATCAATCTTTGTTGATCAGGGGGAATACCTTCCTTATCTTGTATCTTGGCCTTGACGTTTTCAATAGTATCGGAAGGCTTGACCTCAAGGGTGATGGTCTTCCCCGTCAAAGTCTTCGCAAAGATCTGCATCGTGGCACTGGGTCCATTTGCTGATGGCGGATCTGAAAGAGAGCCCGCCTTTTCCTATTTATTTTGTAGTTAGATTTATTGATTTCTGAGAAGGGAAAGGTGAGGTTCCCCCTACTAGTATAGTTTTACTGTCTATTTCCTCATGTAACTCATTTAACTTCTTTAGAAATTTGTATGCTATACCATTTGATGCATATATGTTTAGTAATACTATTACTTCATTGTTTATGGTACCTTTTAGCAAGATGTAGTTTCCTTCCTTATTTCTTTTAATTAGATCTGTTTTTGCTTTTGCTTTGTCTGAGATCATGAGTGCTATCTCTGTTTTTTTTTTAAACTTCAGCTGAAGTATAATATATTCTGCTCTAGCATTTTACCTTTACTCTGTCTCTCAGCTTCAAATGTGTTTTTTGTAAATAACATATTGTAGGATTCTGGTTTTTAATCCACTCTCTGCTACCACTTTCCATTTCATCCCATTCACATTTATGATTAGTAGCTGTGTTTCCCTCCATGTTGTTTCTCCCCTCTTTATTCTCTCTCTCTCTCTCTCTCTCTCTCTCTCTCTCTCTCTCTCTTTCTTTTTCTCTCACTCTTTCTTCCCCTTTTCCCTCCTCACCAGCATTTTGCTTCTGAACACTGCCTCCTTCAATCTTCCCTCTCTTCTGTCACCCTTTTCTTTCCCTTCTCCCCTCCTACTTCCCTGTAGGGTAAGACTGATTTCTATACTCAACTGATTGTGTTATTCCCTCTTTGAGCCAAATATAATAAGAGTAAGTTTCAAGCAATGCTCACCCCCTTCCCTTCTCTCCCTCCACTGAAATAGGTTTTTCATGCCTCTTCATGTAAAATAATTTACCTCTTTCTACCTTTTCTTTCGCTCTTTTCCTGGTGAAATTTTCTTTCACATTCTTTATTTTTTTAATGTCATCTGATTAAGGTCAACTTATATCCATACCCTCTGTCTATGTATACTTCTTTGAACTGCCCAAATAGTAACAGTTCTTAAGAGTTAAAAATATTATCTTCCTGTGTAAGAATGCAAACAACTTAACCTTATTGAATGACTTATGTTTTCTCTTTCCTGTTAAACTTTTTTTATGTTTATCTTGAGTCTCATATTTAAACATTGAATTTTCTGTTTAGCTCTGGTCTTTTCATTAGGAATGTTTGAAATTCCTCTATTACATTGAATGTCCATTTTTTTCCCTGAAGGCTTATGGTCAGTTTTGCTGGGTAGTTGATTCTTGGTTGTAAGCCAAGCTCCTTTGACTTTTAGAGTTCTATGTTCCCAGCCAGCTATCCTTTATGTAGAAGCTGCTAGATCCTGTGTAATCCTGACTCAAAGATATTTAAATTGTTTCTTTCTGTTTGCTTGCAGTAGTTTTTTTCCTGACCTGAGCTGGAATTTGGCTATGAAATTTCTGAGTTTTTATTTTGGGATTCTTTCAGAAGGTGATTCATAGATTCTTTCACTTAATATTTTATCCTCTGGTTCTAGGATATCAGGGCAGTTTTCCTTGATAATTTCTTGAAAGATGCTGTCCAGGCTCTTTTTTTTCTTAAATCACTACTTTCAGGTAGTCCAACAATTCTTAAATTATCTTTCCTGTATCTATTGTCCATGTCAGTTATTTTTCCAATGAGATATTTCATGTTTTCTTCTATTTTCTTTTGCATTCATTTGATTTTGTTTGATTGATTCTTGATGTCTCATGGAGTCATGACCTTCCACTTGTCCAATTGTATTTTTTAAGGAATTATTTTCTTCAGTTAGCTTTTGTACCTCATTTTCCATTTGGCAATTCTACTTTATAATGAGTTGTTTTCTTCAGTGGATTTTTGTGCATCCTTCCCTCCCCATTTTTTTGTGCTTTCTTTACCAAGCTGTTGACCCTTTTTTCATGATTCTCTTACATAGCTCTCATTTCATTCCCAGTTTCCTTCTATCTCTCTTATTTGATTTTTAAAATCCTTTCTGAGTTTTCCCAGGAGTTCTTTTTGTCCCTGAGACCAATTCATATTTCTCTTTGAAGCTTCAGATGTACACATTTTTTGACATCATTGTCCTCTTCTGAGTTTGTGTTATGATCTTCCCTGCCCATAGTAGATTTCTATGGTCACATTTTTTTCATCATTTTCCAGCCTTTTTCATGAGTTTTAAAGTTGAGCTCTGCTCCTGGGATGCAGGGGGCACTGTCTCAAGCATCCTGAATTGAGAGCCAGGGGCCTGGCCCCTGGCCTGCTGCACCAGGCCCTCTGGGGCTGGAAGTTCAATTACTGTGCCAGGGCCTCCTGGCCTGATGACTTGCCTACTGTGCTGTGGTCACTAGGTCTGGTTGTGCCTGCTCTGCTGGAACTCCTGGACCTGCCAGGCCTGGCCATCCACTTGTTGTGGGAGCTGGAGGCCTCACAGTTGGCCCATGTTGTTGCTGGTCTGCTGTGCCAGGGCCAGGGGGCCTTGGTTGCTGATCTGTGCTGGGGTTGGGGCATCCTGCTGGCCTGCCTGGATACCACCCACGCTGGGCTGTGCTTCCCTTTGACCAAAGTCAGAGAGACTTTTCTTGTTTCCTCTCTAAGTTATCTTGGACTGGGTTTTACCCCATCCTTTTGTTGGTTCTGCCACTCCAGATTTTGTTTTGAGGCATGACTTAAAGTTGTTTGGAGGGCAATTTGGGAGAACTCAGGAAAATTCCTGCCTTTTCTCCACCATCTTGGCTCTACTCTAAACTTCCATTTTAGAGAGGGAATTCTTATCCAAGCATGGTTGAAGCAAACCTCTGGCTTCAAAGATGACTTCCAATTATGACAATCTGTGATTGTGGTTGGAGGGCATTTATGGAGGGGGTGATTGAAAGAAGGAACAGATTCTGAAGGGACCAGCTATCTTCAGAATTACCAGAGAAGTAGCATTAACCTCTTGTATGTTTCTTGACATTGAAGAGAAAAAGGAGAGGGTGTTATCAGCCAGTTGCACAGCAGGTCAAAGAAAAGCAAAGGGTTCATTTGGACATCATTGTGTCTGGACTAGATGGGGAGTGATGGAGAAATGAACTATTGAGCAGAAGCAATAGAGAGACATTTAAGGATATCCACATAACGGCTCGGAACAGAACAGGGTTAGAGAAAGGTGAGACAAGTTATGATGAGCACCCAAACTTTTAGCTGCCTTGCTGAATTGAATCTTTGCAAGTTAAGCCATCAGAATTTTCCATCTAAGCTGTAATCACACAGTAGCCCACAAAAGTGTTCCATGTGGATTTCTAATACAGAGCCTAACATAGTCACAAAAATTCTTATGAAACGTGCACTTTGTGCTGCGCATATGTGTAGGTGTGTTTGAAATGTCACGAACCAGAGTGCCTAACTATAATTCACAGGAATTAATCACTTAGAAATATGAAAGGGGGGAATTAACTTGCTTTAACTCTTACGAGACATTGCCAGCAAGCCGCCAAAATAGAACTTGCTAAATGGAAGCTTATTTTATCTTTTCCTGATGGACTGGAGTCTTTTGATTATCCTTTTGAACCAGCTTTTCTAAACATCTCTACAGTTGAGTGTTACCTGAATCA
Organism: Trichosurus vulpecula; assembly: GCF_011100635.1. NCBI lineage: Eukaryota > Metazoa > Chordata > Mammalia > Diprotodontia > Phalangeridae > Trichosurus > Trichosurus vulpecula. The sequence goes on along the minus strand of NC_050575.1, from coordinate 374,496,925 downwards.
TCTATTCTCAGGTTTGGAAGGGACCCACCCTGGAGGTCTTTAGTCCCACTTCAGTCTGAAACGCTCATCAATTCTACATTCTCTACCAAATAAAGACCTGTCTTCTGGAGGCCATGTACATTTTTCTAGTGCCCTCAAGTTGACAAAACACTTTTCTCATAACAACTCCTTGAAGTAGGTAGTCTATCATTAACCCCTATTTTAGTGATGAATAAATAGAGACAGAGAAAGGTTAGGTAATTGCCCGTGTTCAGACGTAACTAGCAATTGTCAGAACTAGGTCTTGAACCTAGTCTTTTTTTGTTCAGTTGTTTTCAGTCGTATTTGACTCTACATGACCCCATTTTGAGGTTTTATTGGCAGAGGTATTAGATTAGTTTGCCATTTCCTTTTCCAGCTCATTTTACAGATGAGAAAACTGAGGCAAACAGGGTTTAGTGACCTGCCCAGCATCACACAGCTATTAAGTGTCTGAGGCCAGATTTGACCCCAGGAAGATGAGTCTTCCTGATTCCAGGCCTGGCATTCTATCCACTGTGCTACCTAGCTGTCCTGAACGACTTGCTAATTCAAAAACTGGGATTCTTCCCCAGCAGTCACTTCCACCAACTCCCACGTCCATTTGTCTGCTTCTCTTTACATGCACTCTAAGAGTATCAGCTAGGTCCTTCAAGTGCTTCATTATATTTACAAATGCCACATCCTGGCATATGACCGTGAAGGGAAACTGAAAGGAGGGACAGACTCCAAAGAGACTGGCTATCTTTAAGATTTCCAGAGAAGCAGCATTACAATCATGTGTGTTCCTTGTCATTGACAAGGAAAAAGAGGGGATGTTATCAGTCAATTGCACAGTAGGCCAAAGACAAGCAAAGGGTTCATTTGGACAGCATTGTGTCTAGAATAGATGGCAAAAGGGATTGGGAAGCAATCTTTTCCACAGAGAGGTTCAAAGACAATTCAGCACCTTTGAATACAGTACTCAAGGTTTTTTGTTTGTTTGGTTGGTTTTCCCAAGTCCCCAGAAGGCTGACCCCTGGAGCAAGAGTCACTTTGTTTGTGGTGGCAGAGATTGTTGTTTTGGGTTTTTTTTTCCTCCAGAAAATAATTCAGTTCCCTTTTAATGCTATGCTCTTGGAGTCATGTTGGTAGTAACAAGCTAAATTAGGAGAATCATTACTATCTATGACCTCCATCGTCTTGACTTAACTATCCTTTACCTCCTCTTGTTCCTCATCGCTGCAGTAGTGGCCAGGTGTTCGTTGTCCTGTGACTCCGATCTCCAGATAATATAACAATAACAAAAGTAACCATAGCAACAATAATAGTAATAATAAAAATAACTGTTACTTTCAACTTCAAGGATTGCAAAATTCTTTACATGCATCTCCTCCTTTAATCCTCATAGCAATCTTATGAAGTAGCAGCTATTAGCATTTCCGTTTTTTCATTTGAGGAAAACTGAGGCACAGAGAGGTTAAATAACTCACCTGTTGTCACACAGTAAATATCTGAGACTAGATTCACCTTTTGATAATCCTGATGCCACATTCCACACTCTAGCCACTCTGCCACCTAGTGGCCAAATTCCTATGTCCATGGCATCGTATGGGAAGATACATATGTCTGGTCTATCTTAGTGATCATCTCATTGCTCTCATTACATGCCCTTCACTCCAGCAGTAGTGTATGAACAATGTCTTCAGTTCCTGGCTTACACGAAACAGTTTCTTATTTTCTTCTTGCAATGTCAGATGTATCAGTCATGATCTCAGACAGAAGCCCTTCTACTCTAAGTGACTTCTGTTGGAAAAGTTCTCATCCATGAACCCCATCAGCCTCTCTGCCTCCTGGCTGTGAATATACCTAGAAACTAAACTAGAAATCATTCTCCAACTCTAACTGTAATACAAGCTAGGCCCCCAGCTCTAACCAGACCTTTTCTCTGGGTAGTGCTTTATATAACCTCAATTCATTTCACCCCCCTACCCCAACACTTTTTATTAGACTTTCTAGGATTTGTCCCACTCAGGGCCACCTCTCAGCACAGAGAGAACTCTGTCCCTTAGAATATAGACACCACTCGTCTTGATCTCTCAGAAGCAGTATGTTCTTTCAAAGCTTAATTGAAGCACCAATTCCTCCAAGTTGGACTCTCCTCATTCATAGGATTATAATACTTGATCATCCATTTAAACTTGGAAGGGTTATGTGACTTGCCCAGACCCAGTGGTACCAAATGGAATACTAAAACCCATGTTTTGTGACAACCTGCATTCCCTTCTTGTCTCTGCTTCTGACTTTCTGGAAATTAAAATCATGCTTCTATGTAGATACCCCTCACCCGCATCCATCTTTGCTTTTCAACTCTCTTTTGTGCATTGACTTTCCTTGTCACATGTAAGTCTCTTGAGGGCAGGAATTGTCTCTCTTGTATTTCGATCTCCATCTCTCAGCATGGTGACTGACACACAATAACCACATGATGCCACTTCCAAATGAAGGTGTTTTTGAAATGTCATAAACCGGAGCTTCTAACTGTAAGGTCTATGAGAAATTATTCTGTAAGAATTCTATAATTCTGACTGCAAATCCAGTGCTCGTAACCTTTATAAAGTATACTGTACTTCACAGAAGTATGAGATGGATACCATCATCTGATTGATTTATGCTTTTTGAGGGCTTAACTCAGAGAATAGGGTCAAAACCAAGCTCTCTACACATCACATGTAACCACACTCATTAGTCATTATGCTCCTCATATCCAAAGAACAAAACCTTTCATTATAGATGGATGGGCTTCTTAACTATGGAATATCCTCTCTGCCTTTGTGTATGATTAATTAAATTGAAATGCCTTCTCATTTTCCTTATGTCTAAAGGAAAGGATGAGAAAAACAAAACTCTTAACATAAAAGTAAAAACAATTGACCTCAGCCCACCAGAAAGAAAATCAACATTTTCATGTCTATTTTGTAACTTCCATTTAAAAGGATAACCAGTGATTTAAGAAGTGGCCCAAGGTAGAGAGAAATTCCCTAGAACATTCCCCATTTCCCGCTCTCCTGCCCCTTGATTTTACTAAGTTATTTTCAATGAACACAATCAAAGTATTAAGGGGGTTTTGCTGTATGTCCAGAGAAGACTTTGTCTTACGGTGATGTGTTTGCCCATCCTAAGAACTTTCAGTGACTTCCTTTTGTTTATCAGACAAATACCAACACTTTAGCCTTTCACAGGGTAGTGGTGGGCATGGTAGTCCACAATTTGTCTCCAACTTATACAGTTTAATGAATGCTAGGTTGGGAGTTAGAGGACGAGGGTGGTGGTGGTTTAAATCTTACCTCCGGCGCTTATCATAGCTGTGTTGCTGGGCATGCCTCTTCACATCCCTCAGCCTTAGCTTCCTCAGATTTAAAATGAATTGGTTTCACCAGGTGATCCTTTAGGTCTCTTCCAGTTTTAAATCTTATGAATTACTTTTATAGCCTTATTTCCTAATATTCCGCAGAGGCAGTGTGTCTACTGAAAAGAATGACACATTGATAGTTTGAGAATTTTGGTTCAAATACTAGCTCTGCTAATATCCTTGGGTAAGTCACAACTCCTCTGGGCCCCAATTTCCTCATTTGTAAAATAAGGCAGTTGGACTAGGTGACCTCTAACGTCCCTTTCAGATCTAGAGCTATCATTCCTCCCCTGTAATTGTCACTGGCCATCTTCAGTCCTCTGTGACTTGAAAATAGAATCTCCTCAACTTTCCCCTTTGAAATCATTTTTTTTCCGTGGAGACTCAGGAGCTATCTCCTCCACATAGCAATCCCTGATGCCTCTAACCTTCCTTAATGCTTTACTCTCCTCCTATGTCCTGGATCTTTCCCTTACAACTACTAAATCTTACATCCTATCATTTCACCAGTGTGCAGCTACTGTTCTAAGACTCATCCAGACTATAAGCTGCTTGAGGGCAGGGGCTATGTATCTCCCCTGCCCATCCTCCACCTGTATCCCCACAGCCCAGCCTAGGGCCTTGAATAGCAGAGTGGCTCAAGAAAAGTTTGATGAATTGTGACTGCCTGAGAGAGTGGATTTGGGGCTTTGTGGTCAATGCTAGTGAATGCTAGCAGAGAAGACTTCTGTGACAGCTGCAGAAGAGCAAGCAGCCCTGCTTTCCCTGGGGCTTGGTATGTTTAAAGTCCATAAGGCCCACTAAATAAACAAACGCTTCGTCTTTTGGGCAGAGCAGAGAGAGAGATCTGGCCCCTGGTGCCCGGCAGAAGCCGCTGCCTCACAGGACCCTAAACCTAGTGCATCTCCGTTGAATTCCTAACTCCTCCTCGAAAGTCAGAAGGGAGGGAGGAAGAGAAAAAGAGGGATTTTCTGAGCCAGCAAACTCTAGGCTGGGGTTCCCTTTCCAATCCCCGGGACAGACTGAACTCCTCTCACCAGCTGCCAGGTTTCCGCTAGGAGGGGCAGGGGAGGTGGGAGGAGGGTCGGATGAGGGATGGGTTTCTCCGCTGCCTCCAAACTGCCACTTTTCATTTCGCCCAGGAAAAGTCGATGGACCCAAATCCAAGCTAGCCAAACGTAAAATCTTACATTGGAGGGCATGAGTCTTCAATTGGGGCGGGGGGGGGGGAGGGAAGGCGGATGGGAAGCTGGCAGTTTTTGCCTCCTGTTATTTCTCAGTCTCCCTACAAGAGAATCGTGCCCAGTGTTTGGGAGATACTAGCAGCAATGGGTACCTGGTTAATCTAGACCGGGCTGATGGGGTGCGCGAGGGATCCCGGCCTCAAATCCGTCTCCTCTACCCCGCCACATCACTCTCTAAGCATCCTTTCTCTTGATCCTTCACTTCCTCTGCCTCCCCCACGGACCTCTCTGTTTCTTTTCCTGGTGCTGCCTAGACCTAGGGTGGTGCCCACCACTACCAAACTCGTGCTTCCCCCACCCCCTCACTCTCACCCTCCCAGCCTCTCTATCTTCCTTCTACCGGCTTCCTTCCTAGAGCCCTCTAAAAATGTTTTTCTTCCTCCTCCTCTAGTCCTTCTCACCTCCTCTCCCCGCTCTTCCATCTCCTCTTTCTCTTTTATTTCTTCCCTCTATTTTTCTGTTACTTTTCAATCCTTCTCATCATCCTCTTTCTGTTCCTTCCTCTTCCTCCTTTCCCATCCCCCTTTCTCTTCCTACCTCCCAATACTCTCATTTTCCTCTTCCCCCGACTGAATGTGCCATCTTCTCCTCCCCTCCAATAAAATTCTAGGTGGTCGAGATAGAGGAGAATGTCGCCGTCCACCCCGATGCTGAGGGCCAAGTTTGGGTGACAAGGGGAAGCTGGTGGTGTTGGTTGAAGGCCAGCGTTCTGCTCCCTCCTGGTCGCCCTCTCTTGTCTTTTGGGTCCTTAGGGTGGTGTGCAGAAGTCCAGGTCAATCCCCTACTTCCACCCAGGCTCTGGCTCAGACGCTCCTCCCGCCCATCGCCGAGGGCCTCTCTAGGGACTCTCCCCGCTCCTCCCGCCCCAGTCCTCTTTCCCTAGTTGCCTAGGTCCCTCGAGCAGCAACAGCCCGGGGCTTGGCGTGGATTCCCCACCCTCAACTCTGACCCTGCAGCCGGGTTTCCCCCAGCTGATCCCGGGGGCCACAGAGGGAGGGTGGCTGAGCCTGGCACGGAGAGATGTACAACCTGGCTAAGGACGCCCCGCAGGGGCCAAGGATCCAACCAGGTCCAAGGCCAGGTCCCTGTAGTTCCAGCCCTCGGGCCCCGGTTATGCCTGCCGCAGCCTGGTGCTGGCAGGGAGAGTTGGGGGGCAGAGGGGGGCGGGGAGAGGCGAGAGACAACAGGTGAAGCCACAATACCCCTGCTTCCGTTCCAAACAGGGTCTAGTGCCCATGTGGAGAGTAGAGGGGTAATGCCTGCTCCCCATCCTCCACCTCCCTCCCAAGTCCCAGGAAGCTGCTTCTCCTAATGCCAGTCCCTCCTTCTTTCCCCCATGCCTGATGTTATCCTGGTCCAGGGAGAGCTAGTAGCTCTCTGTGCCTTTGCTGGAGTGGTTGTGGGGTGACCCGAGAGGACAGAGGAAAAAGGGGGGAGGTCAAGGGGGGCTTCTAGCTCCTCCCCGTCCCTGGCCGCTTTCCCGCCCCTGATTGGCTGAGCGTCTCTGGAGCCCAACTTCAGTCATTCAGTTTGATTCCCTAGTCCAGGCAGACCCTGAGCAGAGTGATTCAGGGCGGGAGGGGTGGGTGGGTGGGGGAACCCAGGGGTTTGCACAGCTGGAGAGCGCTACTGGGTCAGGCCTTGGGGGAAAACGAACAGCCCTTCTCTTCCCCCCCCCCCACCCCTCCCAGAGGCCAAAGAGAAGCCAGTCTCTCTGCCTCTACTCTTGCCGTTACTCCTTTCCTCCACCCCCCATCCTTTCCTCAGCCTGTCTCACTCTTTCGCTCTCTCTCTCTTTCCCTCCCCCCCTCCCCACCCTCCCGCCCTCCCCGCCACCTCCCCCCTGGTTTCTAATTCCTGCCACTAGCTCAGCGGCTCATTCAGCGGCGCCTTCAGCAGAGTGGAGTGTACCAAAGCTGAGATGCAGTTGTGTCTGCCCGCTGTCTAGTTGTGAATGGGACTTGTCTCCTTGCTCTGTTCTGGGGGTGACAGCACTGAGCCAGCCCTGGAGAACCCCAAGGTAAATGTTTGGGGAGCTGCACTAGCAGCACCCCGTCTCAGTTTTTATTAATGTATTTGTGTAAGTGGGGGGGAAGTGTATGAGGCCAGCTGGCTATCCCCCCTCTTTGGGGCTGAGGGTGTGTGTGTGTGTGTGTGTGTGTGTGTGTGTGTGTGTGTCTTTTTCGGGGGGGTGGAGCGGATAGGAAATCTGCCACCGCTGCCGGGTTTGGTGTTTAGCCAAGGTGGATCGGCGCTCTAATGGCCAAAAGGGGGGGGGGGGAGTTGAGAAAAGCAGCTAGCGGATTTTCTCTCCCGCCTGGCCAGATGCGGGCTCTTCGAAACCACTATGGTTGGGGGATCTTGGTGAGGGGGGTGCCAGATGTGGGCTCTAGTGAGGATCCACTCTTACCTTATCACCACTTTAAAACTGGGGGTCCCTCAGCGGCAGTGGCTCAGCGAGATTTTTGTGGGGAAGGGGATTGTGTGTGTGTGTTAGGGGTGGGGGTGTAGCGCGCCCTCCTAGGGACGCAGAGGTTCTAGTGGTCCCAGCTCCCGGCTCAGAGAAAATACAAACCGAGCTAAGGGGCTGGGGAGGAGGGGAGCTTTTGTCTGAAGGGACTATTCGGGGTTGCGCGGGTCGGAACCTCTAAGGGTTTTTCCCTGGAGCGTTTGCTGGTACTCATCTGGAAACAAGTCTCCCTTCCCGCCACCACTTCCTCCCACCCTAGGAAAAAAAATACACTCCTGGGGGGAAATCTTGCTCCAGAGGTCCGTGAAATGCGAGCTGCGTTAATTTTCCCCAAAAGAAGGTTGAAAATCTCGCAGCTCCCCCATTTCTCCCTCACGCCCCGTTTCCCCCAATCAGCTCTGCCTAGGGAGGGTTAGAATTCCCTTCCTGATTATGGAAAACGGGATGGGAATGGAAGATCTGGGCAATGGGAGGGCAGCTCCTGCAGGAGACGGGGAAGGGAGGGGGAGGGGAAAGGGGAGGGGGGAGGAGGACATTCCCAGGCACTTTAATTGTTTCGTTATGTGTCAAGATACTGCAGCAGTACAGCCAGGGTGCAGGGTGTCAGGAATACGTATTTTGCTTTTCCCGAATCCCGTCCTGCCTCTCCATCCTTTCGGCTTGCGGAGGGGACCCGCAGGAGACAGTCCTCAGCTCCGCTGGGCATTCACACCATTAACTTTTAGACCAGAACCCCGCACGGTTCTTCAGGAGCAGAAAGGGCTGCCCAACATTCACATACAATGGCTTTTCCTTGGCCACATTTGTCCATTTATTGCTTAAACCTTTACAATATGAAGTTGGCGAAGACGGAGCCAGGATGAGCCAGTTGGCATCTATGAGACTCCTCATTCTAAGTGCCCTCTGCCCCTTAGAAAACAAAACAAAACAAAACATTGTTGTGGCTCCAAAACATTTACCTACCCAGAGGACATCATTTATAGACAAAAGAGTCCCCCAGAAAGTAGGCAAAATCATGATAATAATTAAGCAACAGCAAAAACAACAGTAGCTCTCACACTTCTACAATGCTTTAAGGTTTACCAAGTGCTTTCCTCCCAAAGTCAGCGAGCAAAGTAGTGCAAGTATCTACATTCCCATTTCACAGAGGAAGAAACTGCAGAAGTGAAGTACCCGCGGTGATCTCACACCCACTGTCAGGATCTTTTATTCAGAAAGTCCTGTTGTAGTGACAGGGGTTTCATCTTCTCTCTTCCTCCCTTCCGTGAAACATTCCTGGGTGCTGGAAGACCATGGGGTGGGAGCATAACGGGGAAGCAAGGAGTTTCTCCCTGCTGATTTGCGCTGATGATGCAATAGGAATTTCACGGACCATTGCGCTGCTATTAAGAAATCACGGCTTTTAATTATTTAATAATGAAATTATTGAATGGAGACAAGCCATAGCTAATGGAGGAGCAGTTGTTCATGAACCCTTATGAAGGAGAGAAATTTTGACCGGAGGAAGAACCCCGATTTCAACCCTCCTCCCCCCCAAAAAAGAGAAATATTGCATGGAAGACTCAAATCTTCTCTTCTTTCATTTCTTCTGTAAGTCTGATTAGTGTTTACTGTGTTTTTTTTTAAGTTTTGTGTTTAATTATAAAGATCCTGTGATGATTAATCCGAAGTAGGGGTAGATCCATTCCTTTAATGCTGTGGTTTCCAACCCCCTCAGCGATGATGAGAGTCCCTGACTTTCTAGGGGGATGGAAATGCAGATGTGTGATTGTGAGCCACAATTCCACGGCACCGCATCAGCACATTTTAGAATGTTAGACCACAAGCCATTATAAAGAAAAAAAAATACAACAATTCCAAGGAGTGGTAAGGGAAGGGCTCTGACCTTCATTCTAGGAACCCAGGAACCATTTCCCAGAACATTTGAGAGTCTAAACACTAAGAAAATAGAAGTTGCAAACGTAGTTACAAGTCTATTCGGGGAGAAGCCCTAAGAACAAAGGGAGAAAAGTTACAAAACAAAGACACAGAGTTGTCATCAAGTGGAATTCTCCAGGACAGTGATGTAGCCAAGCACACCACTGATGATTTCTGAATTGGCGCTGAAGAGCACCGATCTTTTTGCCCTCGAATATTGACCTTGTATTTAAAAGTGAAATGGAGCATAACACAAAGGAATGTGGTTAGAATACACTCCATGAGCCACATTTGGATCTATTTAAACTTTGCTCCAGTATGAATTATCTGGATCTTGTGCTTTTAAAGCACGGGGAAATATATTCATTTATGAGGTATCCTGCAGCCTGATACATATATGCATAATTATGTATTTGTAAGTATCCACTCGTTTAATTTGTAGATAATGGATTAACTGGTCATTTGTATAGCTGGTTTTAAAAGTAAAAGATTTTGGGGGTGGAAAAAAAAGGAGAGAGATAGATTGGTTGAAAGAAATAAAGGATTGTTTCCATGGAACTCAAAAAAGAGGTAGTTGAATCAACAAGATTCTTATTGCTTTAATGATAGAATGGGCAATTTTGGATTTAACTGAAGTAGCCAAATATCTTGATTGTACTTGAGAAGTTGAATTATATTTAGCCTTCTTTCTTATCAGAATTTCAGATATAACCCTATTTTGAAAACTAAATTCTATAGTAAATTCAGATTTTATAATAAAAGACTATAAAAAATCTGCAACTCTCTCTTCTTTGTAAAATGCTTAGACATCCTGGCTATCTTTTTTGTTATTGCTGTAGTTTATTTATGGAGGGTACATGCTCCAGTTATTTTGAGGAATGCAAAGCAATATCATACCCTTCAAATAACAAATGTCTTTACCATCATAACATTGCTCAAATATTGGGGAAAATTTCATGACTATCTCGCAAAGACCCCCATTTCAGGATCCCTGGCATAACTAACAGAGAGACTTTGGCATCTACATTCTGTTTTCCACAGCACCTAAGCAGCAGTAACCAGGCATACTTTTGTGCACACTCTCCTTAGCTTGGTAAACTCAGACAGTGATAATGCTTCAGAGAGACCTTTAGAGATCACGTAGGCCAACTCCCTCATTTTACAGACAAGGGAACTGTGCCTTGGTTTTGATTTCATATGACCTGGGAAGTTGGGGATTCACATGTAATTCCACTGTTCCTCTCTGTTATAAAGTATTTTCTATCTACCTGAAAGCAAACCAGTTTTATCATGTTTGGGATAAGCAGATGATTCAATAGTTTTTGGTTTGTTTCATTAACTAAATTTTATTTTAAATTTCTTCTTTCTCCTTGACACATTTTCTCAGAGGCCCAGTATTTCTTTATATGAATCCTGCACCAGAATTGATGCTACTTAGCCAAGCTTTGTGTCTAACTTGTGAACTTTCCTGAGTTCCTTTATGATGCAAAGAATGTTTTCCTGATAAATCCCAGAGGTATTTATAAATGAATTTGGTTGGATTGGTGATTTAAGCAACCAAATAGCTTTACATTTTTGTCTTTTTCCTGTCTGATGAAGTTGGCTTTTGTGTTATGAAGATCAACTTTGAGGAAAAAAAAAAGATTTAAAGTTAATAATGAATTAGTTTTAGATGATATGTTTAAAGGTAAAACTTTAATCTTTGAAATTTTGATGAATTGTAGTGAGGTAAAGAGAAGAATAATTTTTTGTGAATATATTTGTTAATTTATTTTTCAACCTACAGGACTTTTATCTATCTATTTATTTTTAAATTAAACTAAAGAAAGTTGAGATAATATTACCGGAAATGAAAGTTGAGAAATAGCTTTTCCCTAAGTTTTCCTGTGCTAGTTATTACCAAAATCTGCTGTTTGAAAGAATGAAGTGCACCAAATGCTTGAGAGATATAATTAGACCGCTTTCTGCTATGATTTTGACATGATATCGAGAATATTGTACCTACTCTGACTCTGTATTCCTTTAGGGAAGATCACATTTCTGACCACTAGAGGGCAGTAAAACTCTTCTCTAACTTGCTGCCCGTGGCCCATCTGCTTTCCAGGGCACCATGAAAAGACGTTTTGTTACCACCAGCCTGGCTGGCCCTCTCAGGAGAGACAGAATTCAATCTAGCTGTGGTTCAGGCTAATGCTCAGGCAGTTTGTCAGGATTAACATCTTTCTAGTCTGTGGATTCCTTTACCTTCAATATCCTATTACCACCTTGGAGTTCACTAGAAAGTTTGGGAATCATGTAACTTTAGATTAGTGGATGAGGGGCACAGCTGGAGTCTAGGTATAAAATAAATAGTGGTGGTTTCCCCTGAAACCTTGATTTGAGAGAGATTTTCCAACACGTTTTCATGTAAAAACAGCATAATTTCAAACTCAAGAGTAAGGAACTAGCTGAATAAATTAAATACAGTTGGAAATATAAGGGAGACTGTTGTCAGGCTAATCATCTTATTTTCTAATCCTCTTATTGGACATTGTTTCAAGAGATTTTGAAGACTCCTAGAAGAATCATTTAATTTTCAAAGAGAACAGTTGTTAGATCCTTGGTAAATACTTGGGGAATATGGGATTTGATTATAATAGTAAATAACTATTGGTTTCACATTATTCCTGATATTGCTATACAATAAAACAATTTAGCAAAAGCTCACATCTTAAATGAGGCACATCCTCATATGCTGAATTTGCTAGGATCATTTGTTTTTCCTGTGGTGTTAGAGACATTGCTATTTATAGTTAAATCAGACATTTCTGGATGCAGAAATTTAGATTTTTTTGTTGTTGGTTAGTTTTGGAAAAGCTCTAAATGAGTAGAAAACATACCTATTAAAGTTAAGTCATAAATATAAGAAAAGCTCTATTTTTGGCCTGTTTTCTTAAGTAGATATTTATTTATGTGTATGTTTGTGTGTTTTGTACTTAGCGAAATGATCTCCCCAGGGATTGGCACAAGAGTTCATCTGAGTTCTTAGCTGTGTTGGAATAGATAGTGAGTTGATGTAGTAGAAATCAATGTAAATGGATTATGGGAGTGAGTATTAAGTAACTGAGTAGAAAATAAGATAGAGTGATTTGTAAACTGACTGCTCCTTCACTGAGAAGTTTATTTAACTTAAAAGTACAAAATTATTTTCATCCTTTTACAGTGTAAGGACTTGTGAGTGATGTCAGTTTGATAGCTCTTGAACAAACTTTCAGATTCACTTAATTAGTCATCAAAGGTCTGGTTTTACAGTTTGTCTTCTTGCTTCAATATTTTCCTCACTAGATGTTGAGTACTCTATTTCAACTCTAGCATTTTGTGATTCTGCCTCAATGATTCCATGAAAGAAAGACTGTTCATGTAGTTGAGATTCTTTGGGCTGGGCTTATCTGGCCCTTTTAGGAGCAAGGAGGCATTCACTGAATTAATAAAAGGTATCAGATGCTGGCACCATTCTATTTTCTCCCACAGGTTCCTGTATTGGGAGCTTCCGATAATTTGAGAGCCAACTGATTTCCTACTGGGCTTTGAACATAGTAAGCAATTAATAAATGCTTCTTGATTTATATATTATATATTTAGCATTTCACTTCCATTTACTTCAACTAATATAACTTTGAAGAGTCCCCCACATTTCTCTCCAAAAAAAAAGTTGCTAGAATAAGATAATGTAATTGGTCTCTGTGCTAAGAAAGCCCATCTCATTTCTGCCTATGGAAATTTTAGGCTGATTCCTCTGTGAAGTCTTCCATAGTCTTCTCCATTCTTAATTTCCAGCATGTCTGTGATCTTCTCTGTCCTCTAATCCCTCAAAATGCCCCAGGCCTCCCTCAGGCCCTTGTGGTACTCCACACTCAAATTATAGATATGTGTCTTTTCTATTGCCAGATTACTTGATTGTAAATTTCTTGGGGCCAGGAACTGTGCTTTATTTTTCTTTGTCTCTCTCCAAGCACTGAACACAGGGTTTTATAGAGAGTAGATATTCATATACCAATTTTTAAAGATGCATTACACTCATCAGTTCCCTCCATCACAAAAAATTTGTGAATTAAATATTGCATCACCTCCTCTTAATCTCCTCAGCTCCTCTCTTTTAAAATCAGACCCTCAAAATTTAGTCCTTTGTACTTATTATTCTTTGAATTATATTGCCCCATTATGTACTATTTCCTCAGTACATTAAAATACCATGAAGACTCTTTTGATCTGATATTTTATTTTAACTGTTAGTCATTGCTAAAAGTAGCAAAAACCAATGTTTTAAAATAGCCTTTCTATCTATACCTGTAGGGTTTGGAGGACAGAATTCTCTGTGTCTTTGGCCCCTGAAATAGTGATTTATTTTCCTTTTGTGTTATGGAGAATCTTGAATGTGACCATGTGAATGGCAGAAAAAGATGATATTTTACATTAGCTCATGTCACAGAAGTCAGATTTTATCTTCCTTTTGAAAAGAGGAAATTCAATATGAGGAAGGCAGCATGTATGTTAGTGAGAATATTTATGTTTGACACTGTTGGACATACATTAAAAAATAGAAGTTTTTCTGTGGACAAATGGGATTTCCTTACCTTTCCTTTTCACTTTTCCTTCCCTTTCACTTTCCCCCTTTTTTTCCTTTTTTTTCTTTTTCTCCTAGAAGCACTTTCAAGATTTTAGAGGCATGCTGCAGATTTGCCCCAGTGACTTCCCTGGAAATGGAATAGGAAATGAGTGGGACCTTAAAGAGTCCTCTTATTTTACTGAAGATGTTCAGCCTTAGGGAATTGGAGTGACTCAAATTTCTCCAGGCAGGGCTAGAATTCAAACTCAGGTCCTCTGGGTCTAAATCCAAAGGCCTTTCCAGCATACCCCTCTGCTCTTTGGATCCTTGGGCAAATCATTGAGTTAGTGCGTCATCAAGAACTCTATCTGCAAACGAGATGCTAAGTACTTCCCAGCAGCTCTGTAAAATGATTCTCCAGGTGAACCATTAACTAGAGCACTCTTAGGTAAGGTATTTAAGTTCTCTGGGCCTCAGTTTCTTCTTACATAAAGTGAATGAGTTACTTCACTTGATCTCTAAAGGTCCTTCCAGTTCTAATAGTCTATCACATCAACTGATACTTCCGGAGAGTAGTAAGGTTTAGTCCAGCACTGTTTAGATTATAAACTACAACAACAACAGAAACTACAATTATTTCTCTGTTTATTTCCACATGTCTACTTGAATTTTTCTATAAACTAAAGTGATCTATTCCTCTTGAATGTAAAATATTCAAGTCAGTCTTGGTTTTAGAGAGAATTATTGCCTTTGAAAAATGATTCCTCCTTTCATTTCCATTTTTCAAATATCCATTTCACTTTGAGATTGAGTAGGAGTATTATCCAATAGAAATGTACTTTTGGAAAATTTCACCTCAACACTTGATAGAATTTGATGTTGAGACACTAGTTCAAAGTAAAAAAAAAAAAAAACAAAACAAAAAACCAGCAACAACTTTGCATCACTACTAGGTGGCACAGTGGATAGAATGTCAGGCCTAAGGTCAGGAAGAGTAATTTTCCTGAATTCAAATCAGTCCTCAGACACTTACTAGCTGGATGACCCTGAGCAAGTCACTTAAAACCATTTGCCTCAGTTTCCCTACTTCTCAAATGAGCTGGAGAAGGAAATGGCAACTCACTCAAGTATCTTTGCAAAGAAAACCTCAAATGGGGTCACAGAGATTTGGATATGACTGATATGACTAAACAACAGCAATGTACCTAGGTGAGATAATTGGTCTCTTGATAAATCATCTTGATTTCAGGTAAATTCTTGTTTGTTTTCAAGGTGACCTTAGCTTTAATTTATATGAAAGAAATTTGAAAAGTAACAATTTAGACAACCATGAGTATGTAGGGTTTATCACAATTGATTTTTTAGATTATTCATTCATAGATTCGTGTTTTTGTGTAAATAAATTCATTTTTTCCTACAAAATAATCAAACTTTGTATAAAACTTTATAAAACTTGTATAAAACTTTAAGGTTGGCAAAGATCTTGTTATATATTTCTCTCTTGAGGTTAGAGTGATTTCCTCACAGCTTCTCATCTGTGAACCACTTTTTACTAATTATAATCGAAACCTATTGAGAAGGAAGCTTTGATCTGAATGGTCCAGTATGGCTGAATGAGAGTATGGCCTGGCTTCTCATCTTAGACCTCTGCCACAGTGAGTGTTCTGCTCCACATAGGATGGTTCCTTATGTCACAGTCCAAATGTTCTGGCAACAGCTTAGTTCCATGAGCTCTAGATGATAAACTAGATTGTTGAATTGTCAACGAAATCATTGTGAGAGAAGGTAGCATGAAACCTTCTTGTCTCCAAACTAAATAAATCTTCGGTAACTTAAATTGATCTTTACGTGAAATGGTCTTGAGGCTAGTCTTACTCAACATCCTGTATCCTGAACACCTTCCTTTGGACCTGCTCCATTTTGTCTATGTAATACCCAGACCTGACACAATCCTTCCTCTTATTGTGGTCTGACCAGAGAAGAGAAGCAGTAGGGCTTTTATGAGACATAAGGTGTCATAGCATCATCAAACTAGATCTGGAAGTTGGTAGCAGTCTAGGTTAGAAGTGAGAAAGCATCTAGTCCAGTCTTCTCAATTTACAAATGACAAAACTTTGACCTAGGAAATGTAAGTGATTTACCTAAGGTCAAATGGTTAAGTGGCAGTTATGGGATTCAAACTCAGGTCCTGATCTTTTCATTTCATCCTGCCGTTAATTGAACCTAAAAAGTATTACATCTTTAGGTTACTTCACCCTGTTGGTTCCCATTTTAGCTCATGGTCCATTGAAGCTACTTTTTTTCCCCCACACTTATTAATATCCAGGCAAATCTCCAGTCTGCGGTTGTATATTTTTCCCCCGTTAAGCTAAATGCAGGACTTTACATTTTTAATTTGGAATTTCACTATTTTTGGCCCACTGCTCCAGTCTGTCAAATTACAATTACCGTATTTTATAAAGCATCCTGAAATACCTTGACTTTGTCTAGCATTCAGATACCTACCACTGGTTAGTGTCTTCATCACACATTTCTCATAGATATCTGTATAAACCATGGGTACCATAAAGGGAAACTTTCAAGCTTGATACTTCTGCCAGAAAGTTTGGTTCTGATGTTTATTACCATGGCTTTAGAGGCAACACTGGCATAATTAAAAATAAACTGTTTTATTTCAGTAGCCACTCTGTCACTTTTTACTTAACAGAAATATGATAGCGTTTCCTTATTGTATGGATTTCAATGTAGGAAATTTTTTTTTAAATGAAATATTAAAAGAAAAGAGATTGTCACATGGTGCATTCCAATCATAAAGAAGGCATTATCCTTGAATTAGTTATTTTATATTCAGAATCATAGAATTTCAGAGTTGCAATGAATCTTAGGTGTTCACTGGTCCAGATTCTTTGAGGCATGGATCCCTAATGTGGAATGGATTTGAGTCTTCTCATTCACTGGACTCACTTCTTTGTATCATTCTACCTCATCCATTTGCTAAAATCTCGATCTCTTGATTCACCTAGACATGAACATGGGTTTAAAAATGGTTGAAATGCTGTGCCTAATTAAGAAATCCAAGAATTGACACTAATATACAGAACCTCTATATTTTCATTTGGAAAAATGATCAGGGTCTTCTAAGGTCCTTTCTGTCTCTAAAGACTCTAATTCTAACAATTCTACATTACAGTATCATACAGTTTCCCAAATAGCTTAGTGCAGTTTGAGCTAAAGCTTAAATACAGGATGTTTTGGGGGGATACCCTGTATTACAAGATTCCTTTGCATTCAAAATTCTACAATTTCTACTCTTAACTTCCTATCTTTTGGGGTTTCTTTTAGACCTAGCATTCTATATGTAACTTCTCTTTTGACTTTAAATAATATGTTCTGTGTTCAAACATTCTATGTATTATCATTTCTTCCTCTTTTAATATTCTAGGTTTTAGAGTCTCTTCTAGCTCTAGTTTTCTACATTTTAAAGTCCATTCTTGCTCTAAAATTCCTTGATTTTCATATATACATACATCAGTGTATGTGTCTATGTACATATGTATGTATATATGTATGTGCATATATATGTATACATACATACATATATGTTCCATATGTGACTTAGGAAGAGCAGTAGACTAAGAATACAGAGATCAAGGTTTGATATCTGCTTTGATGCTTTGATGTAATTCACTGTGACTCTGGGCAAGTTACTTTTCTACTTTGGGGCTTAATTACCTTTTCATTAAAAAAGGGGATTAGGCTCTATAGATGAAGAATACTTAACTTGAATTCTATGAACTTTTAAAAATATATATTTTAATGATTTTTAAAAAAAAATGGATAACTTTGCAATCCTACTTATTTTATTTTATACATTTAAAATCATAATTCTGAGAATGGGTCCACAGTCTTCACCAGATTGCCAGAGGGTGATACACACACATACAAAGGTTTAGAAACCTTACTATAGATGATCGGTGAGAGCTCTGACATTCTATTATGATATCATTCAGGGCCCAGTCACATTTATTTGGAATAGTTTATCAGAGCTGGCGGTTGAATGGACCAGGCAGACAGCTCAGTTCATTTTGCTTTTCATTTGGGGAAATCTCTAGCAAAAGCTTCATTGGTCATCATACAGTGACAATCACAAGTTTCCTGTCTGATCTGGGTGTTTTCCCCTTAAAAATAACATGTTGATTATTTGTGATTTTTATTAATCATTGCTACACTATCCTAATCATGGTTTAGACTCTCTAAATTCAACCACCCTCAGCTGTAAATGCTGGATCATTCGTCAGTAGGCATTACTGTTCTCTTGGAGGCTGAACGCTTGTGTGCCTTTGAAATGCAAGGCAGATCTCGCAGAATCATGTCAGGCCTCCCACTACCCCATTCGCATGCTGTGCTTTATGAGCCAAAGAATCTCCTGCTTTAGAGTTTACTGAGAAGCTCATCTTCTATTCCTTTCTTACCTGGCATGCAATTTCTAGACCATTTTCTCTTATGTAACAAAAAAAAAAGACGAAGAAGAATCAGCCTTAGGAAGATTACAGAATTCCATCTCCTTAACTGAGCTCTGCCTGGTTTCTCACTGATAAAATGGGGGAAGTACAATGGATATGGTTTCGAACTAAAAATCAGAAGATTTGGGTTCTAGTTCATCCTCTACTAGTGACTTTGGAAGAGTCATTTCACCTCATTTTTCTGCTATATAAAATTAGAGAGCTGGATCAAGAAGGTCCCTCCCAGGTCTAAAAGTATATGGTTCTACAACTTAAGTCATTTATTTTTCTAAACAATAGTATCTAGAATTCATATACTCTGGTCAACTAGATAGTGCCATAGAGCACTGGGCCTAGAGTCAAGAAGACTCATCTTTGTGAATTCAAATCTGACCTCAGACACTGACTAGCGGTGTGACCTCGGGCAAGTCACTTAACCCTCTTTACCTCAGTTTCTTCATCTGTCAGATGGACTGCAGAAGAAAATGGCAAATCACTCCAGTAGCTTAGCCAAGAAAACCCTCAATGAGGTCACAAAGAGCCTAAAATGACTCAACAATTTATATAGCCCATCAAGATTTATAAAGTACTTTATACATTTGATTCTTACAACAGTCCTATGGGGTAGGTGCTATAATTCTGCCTCCTTTATACATTAGTAAACTGAGGCAAATATCAGAGGCATCCAGGTGTGTTTGACAAGTTCAGCACTTTATCTAATGGCCCCTTTGGTACAGTGGGTAGAGTGCTGAGCCTGGAGTAAGGAAGACCTGAGTTCAAATTTAACCTCATATCTGTGTAACTTTGGGCAAGTTACTTAATCTCTGTTTTCTTCAGTTTCCTCACCTGTATAATGAGCATGATCATAGCATCACCCTCTCAGGCACCTAGTAGGCCATACATAACTATTCATACATAGCTATTATTATCACTAGGCCACTAACTAAATGTCAATGCTAGAAGGGATGTGTGGAAGGGGTGAAAAATGCTAGACTACTAGTGAAGATACCTGTGTTTTAAACTGGTTATGCTGCTAAGTAGCTTTGAATTTTTACAAACCTTTTCTACACCTTGAGGCTCAGTTTACGTATGTGTAAAATAAGGTTGAAGTAGCTGATCACTACAATATCTTCCAATCCTAGTGTTCTTTTACTGTTGATGCTGTTTGAAAAATAGACCCTTTGATAAAATGTAGCAGGTTTTCAATGCAACCAATCTTTCTCCCCGTCCTCAAAAATGAGTTTAATTGAATAAGCGAAATCCACAGGAAAGAACAAAACACAAGAACTACCAACCCTAGGACGTTCCACATGGATGATTTATTTTTTTTAATTGTCTTTTGGAGATGATAATAACAAAATAATAATAATTTACCTTTATTTTCCTTGTTTTAAAATTTGCAAAAATATCAATTCAGCAGTACAGAAAGAATAGTGAACTACCAATTCATAGGGTATAGAGTCAAGGTCAGAGCTGAAAGGGAACTCGGAATATAGATTGCTAGGTCTAAAGCACATGTTAAAGAAAATATTCGTGATAGTTGGAATTTAGACCTTGAAGAGTCATTAGAAACAATTTTATGGGTAGAAAATAACCTTAGAACATTAAATGTTAGTGTTAGAAGGAAACTAATGAAGAGCCGTTAGAATCGGTAGGGGACTTAGACATTAGAATGTTAGGATATACAATTATAGAGCTGGAAGGAGTCCATGACAACATTTACCGCAATTCTCTCACTTTAGGGATGGAATAACTGATTAGCAGAGGGGGCCCAAATACAGTCAGGAGTGGACAATGAATCTCTGAATCACTGGGAGATGAATATACCCCATAGACTGGTTGTACTCATTTTCTAAAGAATTTACTAAAAGTCATTCTTGATTTAAGTGAAAGGTGAAGTCTGTTTATTTCTAAGGCCCATCTTAGAGGATATTTTATGATTTTTGTAAATCGTGTGCTTTTCTTAATGCAGTATGGATCCTTCATTCTGGTTTAGCAAAAGAAAGTCATCTTTCTAAGATGGTGTGTGACTTCTTTAAATAGAGTAGAGTTAATCATTTTCCTCTTTTAGCTCCTTTCATGATTTCATGATTTACTGATTCCTAGATGTCTGCTCTCCTGTGATTGTACAGATAAATAGTATAGAGATGACCAGGATTATATTTTCTGAAACACATTTATATAACAACTTAAAAAAATACAGAGGCAAAAAGATAAGATACTTCAAAACACCACAGTCAGTCTTAATAATAGCTCATATTTCTACATGGATTTACAGTTTGCAAAACACTTTCTTCACAACAACCTATCAAGATAGGGAGTAGGATTGTTATTAGATCCATTTTATGACTGAGGAAACTGAAGACCGAGAGAGTGCAATATCTTGCCCAAGGTCATCTCTCTTCAAATACAAACAATAGATCAATATAGAATAGAAAAAAGTAATTCTCATAAAACCCAGTGTCATACAGTCACCAAACTTTAGAGGTAGAAGGGACTTTAGAATCATCAACCTGAGCTCTTGTGGTAGAGGAAGAAATGGAATAATTTAAAAGCATTTACATTGCATACATTGTACAACTTTGCTATTCTTGGTACTATTGAGAGAAGAAAAGCAATCCCTCATTACAACATAAAATCTCAGAATCTTGCATTGGGAAGGGGCCTCAGAGGCCCGCCTGTCCATATACCTACCTAAATAGGAGTTTTCTTAACAACATAACTGAAATGTAGCAATACAACAACCATCACCTCTACAGCAACAATCATAATAATAATAGTTAGCATTTATACAAAATTTTAATGTTTACAAAGAGCTTTGCATATATTGTCTCATTTGATCTTTAAATCCTTGCAGTTATTGCTTTTATTCTCCCCATTTTAAAGATTAAGAAACCTTCAGCCCCTCCCTCTGCTTGGATGGCTAGTCTCCGAACCTCCAGTCAAACAGGGCATCTAGACAGTTCATCTTTTCATTTCTTATCATTCTCCTGTCTTGTCTCCATCCTGTCCCTGATCATGTTGAGTATATTTCCTCTCCCTACAAACCTGTCCCCTTTTTAGCTTCCTTTCGTGCATTATCTTCCAATATTAGAAAGTAAGCTAAAAAAGGATCAGGGACTGTCTTTCTTTTGCTTGTATTTTTATTCCTGGTGCTTGGCACTGTGCCTGGCACATAGGAAGTACTTAATACATGCTTATTGACTTGGAAGTCTGACTAAGGATAAGAGAAATTAAGTGACATGCCCAGAGTCACACAGCTGGTAAATGTCTGAGACAGGATTCCAACTCAGGTCTTCCTGATGCCAAGTCTAATACTCCAGCTACTCAATTTGGGGCCACCTCATTACCTTCTCTCAGCTATTGCCTAGTGATGAGTGACTAAGGCACTTTGGTTTGTTTTTGAAGAATTTTGTCTTTTGGAAAGAGTTTCCTTATACCAAACCCAATTCTGCCTTCCTTTGCAATTTCTATCCATTGTTCCTAGTTTCAACTAGTTATAGGTGAAACAGTTCTAATCATTCTTCCCCATGACAGCCATTTAAACACTTGATGACAGAGAGCCTGACTATTATCTAAAGGCAAAACATCTCCAATTGCCATGTGGTTTGTCATGGACGTGGTTTCATGTCCCTTCACTATCCTAATCCCATCCCTTTGGATGTAGTCAAGCTCATCAATATCCTACATAAAGTAGCATGATCAGAACTGATCACGGTATCTGAGCTAGTCTTTCCAGGACTAAGGATGGTAGAACTATCATTTCTTTCATTCTGAATACCATGGTTCTATTAATATAGCCTAATATTGTTCAATATTTTGGACTGTAATATCAAACCATCGACTTGTATTTGCCTTATAATCTTCAGGCTTCTTTTTCATATGCGTCATTGTCTAGCTAAACTTTTCCCATCTTGTACTTGTGAAGTTAATTTTTTCAACCAAGTTTGGGCAAAATACACACACACACACACACACACACACACACACACACACACACGGAAACATCTCTAAACATGTGCACAATTATAATTGTTCTAATTAAAAATCACCAAATTTAATCCAGTCTATCATTTTGAAGAGTGGAAGTCTTTTTTGTATCTTTAGTCTCATTAAGCACATCATCTTGCCTTCCAAACTTTATTTCATTTATAAATTTTTTAATATATGCTACACCTTTAACCAAGATCATCAGTAGCTTGTAGGTTTCTTCTCTAGGAGTGATGTGATGTTATGGAAGTAAGATGGGTGGGGCCAGGGCAACAAATATGACAATTGAGAGAGAGAGAGAGAGATCTATATATAGAGAGATATACAGATATAAATATAGATATAGATAGATGTATGGATCTATACCTATATAGAGAACATATGAGTATATAAATATACATACTCACACACACATATATATATGTATATATGTATATATATATATATACACATTCTAATTGTGTGTGTGTGTGTGTGGCTACTGTGTATAAAGAACTTGTAAATTGTTGAGGAAGCTTAAAAAGCTTCAACAGGTAAGTAATAATTTAGAATATAGCATAAGAAAATGTGTTAATTGAGATTCAAAAGAAAAAAATTAGTAACAGCTTGGTGGGGTTAGGTAAGTCTTCCTAGATTATATAGCTTATGAGTGGCATTTCAATTGAGAGGTAATAATTCTGTAGGTAAAGGAAAGGACAGAGAAAATTCCAGATATAAAGAGGAGTATGAGCAGAGGAAAGAAGACAGGAAAGTATAGTCTATAGCAGTGGTGGGGTAGGATTTTAATTACTTGTAGATTTCAAGGCAGAGGGGAAGCAGTTGATCCAGTGGATAGAGCACCCAGATTCAGGAGGACCTGAGCTCAAATCCACCCTCAGAAACTCACCAGCCAGGAAGTCACTTAATCTTGCCCTGCCTCAGTGTCCTCCTCTGTAAAATAGACATCATGATATCACTAACCTTCCAGTGTTGTTGTTAGGATAAAAACAAGACGCTGTTTGTAAGGCAATTTGCCAACCTGAAAGCAATAGACAAATGCTAGCAGCAGGAACAGCAGCAGTAATAGGGAGTAAGTCTGGAAAGGTGGTATAAAAACAGGTTGTGGGAGGTTTTCAATACCAGGCTAAGGAGAATATATTTTACTAATGAGGCAATAGGGAGCCACTGGAGATTTTTGAGCAGAGAAGTGACACAGCCTGATCTATGTCGAAAACACTGATATCATCTTTAAAAACATATCAAATCTTTTTAATGATTTTATGTGAAATTTAATTATCCATGACAATTCATTTTCATTCAGAGGACGTTGCATCGCTCTCCATGGACTCTCTGTGGTGAGCAACCTTCATAAATTACACTAGTTGGGATGTGAACTGTGGTTATTGTAAGAATGCTACCCTACACTGGAAGGTGCTCTCTTCAAGCTGTAGTTTGAATTTCCCAGAAAGATGCATTAAGGATGCAATTCACATCTTATCAGATGTGAGAAATTGCACTAATACAACTTTAATTTTCAAATCAAATTGAACAAGAAATGAGTTTGGCTGAAATAATCAAGTCTATTGCAGAAGTGCCAACCCTGATGCTTACTGAGATGTGACAGTCCCTTCTTGCTATGACCTTGTATTGGGGGGGATGTTTAGATGGAGGTCACAGAAGGTGTTGCCTGCAATTATTCCTTCCAATCCTTCCAATAAGATTCTTTAGGAAATTCTCAGCAGCAGATCTGTACCTGACTGCACACATAGATCATGTCATCCGCCATCCTTATAACTACCTTTGCTACATCCAGACTGCCACTTGGGTACAGTTTCCACTGACCTCCTTTAATAAAAGTGGTTCTGCCTTTATGAAATTTGCTTTTATACCTAAATTAGGCTGTTATAACTTAAAGCCAGTACTGCTGAATTGCATTCATGGATTCCAAGGTAGTTTGGGTAAGGACCCCCCAGGGGCCACAAACAGTTGCCTTTCTGAATATGAGACTCTGATTTTCAATTTACTAATCATCTGCTTAGTGAGGTCCCCTTGGATGCCTCAGCATGGCATGTAGGTGACCCTGGGTTCTTAAAGGCTAGGCCAATAAATTGCATGATTTGATAGTTCCTGCCAATCTAAAAAGAGCTAGGCTAGCTCTTGGAATATTTGTCCCCTGAGGATCAGCCTAACTAGGTTCTGAAAAGCTCAACACCAGGTTGGCTATAAGGTGATGGTTGTTTCCTCAATATCAATTCTCAAATACTATCTACTATTTGCTGGAGGGGTTGAAATATGAGTCATAGTAGGAGGGGACCTATTAATCAAATCTCAGCTCTTTGGAAATACTAAATTAAAAAAAATGCCAGAATTATTTTGACATTACATTTCTTGAACTAGAACTTGAGAATTTTTCAGAATATTGCAGTATAATTAACATTGGCTCTTACATTAGAAAGCATAGGTTCAAATTTTTGCTCTATTTACCAGTTGTGATGTTAGATAACTCAATTCTCCTTTGGGGTGCGGGTCTCTTTGTGCTTCTTCATAAAAATGAGAGGTTTGGAATAGTTTACTTCTAAGGTCTCTTTTAGCTCCAAATCTTATCCCTTCTACCAGTAAAATCACAGGTCTGGTCCTTATCCATCTCTACATACCAGATTCATGTCTGGAAATCTATTTCTTTACAACAACCATCTGTTGGTATGTTGTGTTCACCATATTACCTTCATTTTATAAGTATGAAAACTGAGGGTCAGAGAGATAAAGTAAATTCTCCAAGGTCAACACCTAGAAAATGGGGAAAACAGTTTTAACATCTACCAGTCTTTCCCCTACTTCACACGGTGTACATGTTAGAAGCCTCATCAAAGGTAGAACAAAGTATATGTTTGTTGATGCTGTAGGTTGGTTCCTGGAAGAGCATTGGAAATGATTATTTCAAGAAGTTTATACATTTTAAAGTTCCGGAGAGCAAGATTTATCCACAGACACTTTTCGAACCTAGTAAGTGTATCCCAATTAGTGTAACATGCTTTGAAATCTAAGTTAAATACAGTAATGCTGTTTTTTAAAAAATGATTCATTTAAATGGTTTAAACTATTACACATTTTGCCTTTTATCACAAAATATGTTTTATAGACATTCCTCACTATCTGACCCAGGACAATTCATTTAACTTCTTTTGCCTCAGTTCCTCCAGGTATAAATGAGAGTCTTAGGCTCAGTCATCCCTAAGTTCTTTTCCAGCTTGAAATCTGAGATCTATAATTGAATGTTTACATACTCTTATTATTTCAAATAATAATCATTACTGAAATATAATAAATAGCCTTATTTGGGAAAGAACATCAGTATCAACATTAAATTAGCACTTATCAAGTGCACAGTACTTATACTCTGCTAGAAAAAGGGAAAACAAATTACATAACCTAGTTTAAATTAAAATATTTATTAAATGACTATCATATGATGACCCTTAGTTAAGGCTTTAAGGCCAGGGCTATTGACCTATTAATGACTTAAAAGTTCTCTGGATATAGTCCGGGGGGTGGGGGTGGGGCCCATGAACTTGGTTAGGAAAAAAAAATACATCTTTATCCTCATTAATCTGTAACTGAAAGTTAGTATCACTTTCAAATATTTAAAATCATTATTCAAGAAAGTGTCCGTAGGTTTCACTAGATTGCCAACACAAAAAAGCTTAAGAATCTTTGGTCTAAGTGTAAAAGACAAAAGATAAAATGATAAGCTCTACCCTCAGATGAATGGCCAGTGTGCGTGCGTGTGTGTGCGCGTGTGTGTGTGTGTGTGTGAGAGAGAGAGAGAGAGAGAGAGAGAGAGAGAGAGTAAGTGTGTGTGTGTGTGTGTGTGTTGTTTGTGTTTGGAGGATTAAAGACAGTCTAATGTCCTTTCTAGCTTTGAATCTATAATCTTTCCATATAGCAAATAAAATGTTATAGGGGCTAAGGAAACTTGAGAAATATGCTATGAGAACTTCAAGGAGAAATAAACTGTTTTCATCCAGAGGATGTCAAGAAGGGCTACATAGAGAAGGTCTCAGTTGGGCCTTTAAGAATCAGAAGGATTTTGAAAACAAGGCAGGAGTCTGTGCAAGTATGGAGAATGGCAATGTAAAGGTACAAGATAAGAAGGAGTAACACATAGGCACAGGATGCACAGTTCTCCAATTTGGCTAGACTAGAATACGTGAAGAGAGGTGGTGGGGGAAAGCTACACAAGTAGGGGGGAGCTACTGTGTGTAGGAATTAGAAATCCAGGGTCAGGAGTATAAATATATTGCCATAGGCAATCCCAAAGGCAAATGAATTATTTTATTAGAGAAGTCTGAACAGGAAGTGTATTAGGAAGATTACTTGAGCAGTAAGTTAAGGATGAGTTGGAGAGGAGGTAGAATTGAGTCAGGGAAGCCATTTAAGGATCTATTATGATAGTCTAGAGAAGGTGAGATGTGGGTGTCAACTAGGATGGTTGCAGCAAGAGGCAATACATGTAAAGGATGTTTTGAAGGCATAAACCACATAACTTAGCAACCACGCAGATATGGTGAGGACATGGCATATCATGCATCATTTTGAATGGGAACCCAAGTACTTATGTCCCAGGTAGATACATGCTTTTCCTGGACACTTCGTTTAAGCATCAACAAAGCACAAACAGATAAATTTCCGGGGCATGGCTTTTTTTTCTCTTTAATGCAAAATAGATCAGAAATTTGATAAACCACTAAACAACCTTATTAAATTGAGTAGGTAGAAAATCAATCAACAAATAAAAATAAACAAGATAAAATTACCACAAAAACAGAATTTTAAAAAGCATATGCCAACAAAAGTTGAGAATACATACATTAAAAATAATACAGGATCATATTTAAAAATACAGAATATCCAAACTAACAGAACACCACGGAGACATTAAATGATCTAATCTCAGAAAAGGAGATTGAACTAGCTATAAAGGAACTACTGTGAGTGGAACTACATTTAAAGTCATTATTCTAAGAAAGTGCCCATAGGTTTCACTAAATTGCCAACACGAAAAAGCTTAAGAATCTTTGGTCTAAGTGTAAAAGACAAAAGATAAAATGATAATCTCTACCCTCAGATGGTTTATAGTTGAATGGCCGCTGTGTGTGCATCCAACATCCATCATCCACTAAAAGGTGGATGAAGGGCAAAACCCCACAATTTCCTGGCCCTCAAGGATTTACAGCCTAAGGTTATCCAATCTTTAAAGAACAACCACCACAATAAAAACTATAACGACAAAAATTAAGAAACTTGAGAAATGACTCTAAAACAAAATGATCATTGCAAAGACAGAGTAGAATGATTATTGTAGACTCAGGTTTGAGTCCTGGCTCTGACACTTTCTGATTATGTAATTGAATCTATTAGAATGGGAAATAGTCCTTGCTCATTTTGTAGGGTTGTTATGAAGAAAACATTTGCGACTTTGAACATCATCTAATCCAAATCCCTCATTTTACGGTTTAGGAAACTGAGGTCATGAGATAGTATATGGCTTGCCCAAGGTCACATGGGAAGTATAATGAGAGCTGGGTGATGTAGTAGAGAGAGCAGTGGACCTGGAATCAAGAACACCTGAACTCAAAGCCAAACTTACTAGTTACATGTCTTACTAGTTATATGTCTCTGAGCAAGTCACTTCTCTCTGCCTTAGTCTCTTCATCTGTAAAAAGGAGATAATAATAGCACCTACCTCTTGAAGTAGTTGTGAGCCTCAAGTGAGATATTTCTAAAGTGTTGTATAGTGGGCCATTCGCTCCACCCCTTTCCTTCCCTTAAAAGCCACAAGTTCTGAATCCAAATCCAACACAGTCTAAGGCACCAGAATTTTTTAGGGTAAGATGACCTTCTTTCTCTTTTGATTGTTTTAGTGGATTTGGAGTGGTATAATTTTTGGAAGAGACCTTAAAGTTCAGCTAGTATAACCACCATACAATATAGGAACTTGCTATTCAGAAGACCTGGGCTTCCAGACTTTGCTTCAACACTTCTAATAATGGCTAACTCACTACTTCATGCACCAGCCTTTTTCCCTAGTAAGACAGCCCTAGTTGTTAGAAAGTTCTTCCTTATTTAGAGATAAACTCCTCATCCCTATTATTTATGTGCATTGACCTTTTTCCCTCTATAGCAACACAGAATAAGTATACACGGTAACCTTCGTCTCTATGCTACCTTTGAAAATTTTGAAGGCATGCTACACAGCACAGAAAGTTAGTTAGCTTTGGAGACAGTAAAACCTGAGTGATTTTTGCTTCAGACACATACTAGATTTGTAATCATAAGCAAGTGATGCTTCACCTCTTAGTGGCCATGGCACCTCTTGAAGTTCAAGAAAAATTGCTTATCTGCATCAGTGCAGTTGGTTTCCACATTGTGAATCCTACACGCTGATGAAATCGCAGCCTGTACCATACCCTGTACAACCTTAACATAACCTGTAACAACTCTAGGCCCCAGACAAACAAAAACAGACAAGTGAATAAATGAATGAATAAACAAATGGATCAATGAATAATTAAATTAATAATAAACAAATGGACAGATAGAGGGATTGAAGGATGTATAGATAGAAGGACAGACAGATAGATATGGATGGACAGATGGATGGGTGGGTGAGTAGATGGAAGGATAGATAGTAGATGAATGAGTAGATGAATGGATAGATAGATAGACAGACAGTTGGATGCATCATGGAAGAGTAGAAAGAGCACTGGACTGGGAGTCAGGGGAAATGCTTATAAATCTTTGCCATACTGCTGCCTAGACCTGTGGCTTTGACAAGTCAATTTATTTCTTGGAGCATCAGGGAATTAGACTAAGTTGGTTGCCTTTGAGGTTTTTCTTCCAACTTTTATATTCTAAGTACAGAATATACTTCCAGTCCAAATATTTTACTCTAAAGACTCTTACAGGTCTATCACAAGATATGATTCTGTCTGATGACCATGATTATATCCAACCTTTCCCCTCATGTCTCCATCCCTCAAGTCTACATTTTCCTTTTTAATTGTTCCTCATACTTTAAAGTTCATAGATTCGGAATTTAAAGGGATCTTGGGCCATATCTTTTCAAGCTTCCTCATATAAGATCTGGGTCTAAATTCCAGAGTTGGAATAGCTCCCCAGAAGTCTGATATCCTGGTATATGGTATAATCGTATATCCTGTAGTCAAAATCAGGTCTTCTGACTTTCAGTCCTGTGCCCTCTCTAGCAGCACCAGGCCAGTAACCTTTTCTGAGTGCATACCCAACTTGCCTATGGCCCTTTCAAAGTGAACAAGCAATAAGTCAATGAACCATAGGTAAGATGGGAACACAAGCCTGGAGGCTCCCTTGAAAAGTCATTTATTTCAAGCCGCTGTGTCTAATCAGAGCAGCATCTACATTAGCCTAGGCAAATGGGGTCTCTTAGTATTTAATGACCTTTAGGGGTAGATAGAGACTCAGCATCTTTCTGGCCTTGGTGTGCTTTTTTATTTTTATTTTTAACAGCACTTTTCGTGTCCTGTGGTCATACTCTAGAATGATTATCTCTGTGACACAGGTAAATGTTTTTCTCCCTAGGTGAAGAAATGGGCCACTGACTGATTAATTATCAGGCTTTTCCCCAGCTGCAGTGCAGCACACACTTCTCACTTCAAAAAAAAAATAAATTGTTGGCTTTCATCCCCAAGCTTTTCTTTGCTATCATTGGTTGCCCTTCCTCAAGCAAAGAGGTTATTAATCAAATACATATTTATTTATACAAATGCTTGTTGTATTAACTTATGATCATACAGTCATATAGAGTTATAAATAAAAATAAACCTTCTTATCTGTGTAACACATTGCTGAGTGTTTTCCCTATATCAAGGAAAAGGTTTCGAGTGTTGGGATAATCATCCACCTTCATTTCTTAGATGAGGAAAGCAAGGTGCAGTGTGGTTGTTATAAGAATCTAGCCCAAATTCTCAGAGTAAATTAAGTTTGAGCAGTGGAATTAATTAGTATATACTAAGCTTCAAGCTTCATTGAACCTATGTATTTTTTACTTGGAATTGATGATTTCATCCGTTCTGGTGACAATTCTTAAAAAAAGAGTTCCCCAAAATTGTCCCAACTAAAAGAGGTATTATTACAAGATGTGAGTGGTCACAAAAGGAAAGTACTTAATAAGTGGTTTTTGAATTGACATGCCCAAAGTTATACAGATATTCAGTGTTAGACCAGACATCTCTACTCATATTCCAGGTCCTTGCCCTCTGCAAACAATGCCGCCTCTGGTATGCTTGGCTAAGACTACACAATCTTTTGTAATTTAATGAAAATAGGTACTCCTTATCAGCATTGACCATGTTAGTAAATGTATAATACTTGGCTTTGGGTACCATGCCTTAAGAAGAATGTGGAAGGATTGTAGCATTTTCTGGGCTGAACCAAATGAGTAGATAAAGGTTGAAAATTGGTGCTCTGTGCAATAGATAAAAGAGCATAGATGACTTCGGCTGAATGAATAATATTCTTCAAATACATGAATGATTGCTCTATGCAGGAAGGTGGTCAACTTGTCTTTGCCTTTACCAATATTGAATAAGAGTTACTGGACATAAATTGCAGTGAGGGAAATTTAGCTTAGATTTGAATTGCTCCCTGACTAGGAGTTGTTAGCCATAGGGAGGGAGTTCATGGAATTGTTTTCACTGGAGAACTTTAAAAAAAATAGCAAGCATTCATCCATCTTGATTGATTCCTGTCTGAGGAAAAATGGCATCTCTCCTCCTTTTTTAAAACTCGAGAATTTGGCACTAGGAAAAAATAGCCATATGGATACCACTAACCCTGGTCCCCAAAGATATCCTTTATGGACTTCTTGAAATTCCAGGCTGCTCTCTTACTTCCATAAGTATATGGCACCTATGATTATAGCAATAACTCCTCTCTCCCAAGAATATGATTCCCTTAGCTTTTGCCTCTGTGGCCATTGTAGGTATTCAGAAATGAAATTATATTGTGTGACCATGGGAAATGACTTAACTTCTCTGAGCCTCAGTTTCCACAACTGTAAAATCTGATTAATGACATTTACCCTTACTCTTAGAGTTGTGAGGAAAGTCTTTTGGAAAAATAATATGCATACATCTACATACACAGACATATATGCACAACTCTATGTATATGTACACACATATGTGTGTAGTCACACATTTATGAGGCAAAGAAAATTATACACATGTATGTATGTTTATATATACACATATATATGTATACATACATACATATACATAAACATATATAATTTGTAGGGAGACCTTTGAACTGGCTGGATGGTTCCTCTATCAAACTTATAGTATGGATCAATATTATATAGTATGCAAAAGCATGAATGGGTTCCAATTTGTGGCAATGAAGGGAATGATTTTTATACTAGCAGAATTTCACATGCATGGAAGTTCAATTATGTTTCTGACATTGTGCTAAGTAAAGTATTAAAAGATGAAGCTGATATAGTCTCTTACCTCATGGAGCTTACATTTCATTGAGAAGATGGATTTCAATATATACCCAGGAAAATGAATATAAATGTAATTTGAAGGTAGGTAGTGAAACACAACTCTAAAGGCTTTGAGAAAGAGGTGATGTTAGAGCTGAGTCCTATAGGAGGTTAAGGAACCTACATAATCAAGGTGAGGATTCAAAGCACAGAGAACCACCTCTATGAAGATAAACAGAAGGAAGTAACCTGGGTCTCAGGAACAGCTAGTGGGTCAGTTTGATAAAGCTTAGAATATGTGCAAAGAATATGTGGAGCTAGATTGTGAGTGGCTTTTAATGCCAAACTAAGGAATTGTTTTTTACATTAAAGGTAAAATATGAGACACTAAAGTTTTTAAGTAGAGAGGGATAGGGCCACTTGGCCACCTTGTACCTTCATAATATTATATTGGCAGCTGTGTGGAAGATATGCTGGAGAGAAGAAAGACTGGAAGCAAAGAGATCAATTGGGAAGATATGGCAATTTTTGGGGAGTAAGACAGTGAGGGTTTGAACCTTATGTAGCTGTCGCACGAGTGGAGAGAAAGGGATGGATATAAGATGTGGAGGTAGGATTAATAAAACTTGGCACTTTATCGGTTATAGGAGGTAATGAAAAATAAAGGAGATAAGGATTATCAAGATTATTACAAGCTTGTGGAGCTGGTGACTAGGAAGATCTTACTGTCCTCAACAGTAATAGGGGAGCTTGGGAGAGGAAAGTATTTAGGAGTTAACATGAATTCCATTTTGGACATGTTGAGCTTGGGATTCTAATGGAACATCCAGATAGAAATAAACAGAAGCCAGCTGCTGATGCAGAATTGGCATTCAGGAGAGGAATTATGAATGGATTTATAAATTTGAGAATCACATGCATAGACATAGTGAGCGAATCCTTGGAATCCGATGAGATCACCAAGAGGGAACAAGTAAAGGAAGAGAGAGAGAGAAAGAGAGAGAGAGAGAGAGAGAGAGAGAGAGAGAGAGAGAGAGAGAGAGAAAGAGAGACAGAGAGAGACAGAGAGAGACACAGAGAGACAGAGACAGAGAGACAGAGAGGAAAGCCCAGGAGGAATACGTTCACACTTAGGCAGGAATGAGGAAAGGCAAGACAACAAGTAATCTTCAAGTACTTACTGCATGGCAAGGACTATGCTTAGTGCTGATGTTATGAATTCAACCAAAAAAGAAGATACTCTGCCATGAGGCAGGATATATTTTAATGGAATAAGATAACAAAAAAGGAAGCTTAAAGTGGAGTCAGTATTGAAGGTATCCTTGAAAGGCCATGGCATTGAAGGCTGGAAAATCAGAAACCCCTCTGGGAGGGGATCGATGATTACCTAACCTGAGCTATTCCTCAAAATGGAGGAAATGGACGTCCTGGGAGAAACAAATCAGTGGAAGAATGAGGATCTCATGGCAGATGGATGTTCCATAGTAAGAAGGCCACAGGGATAGAAGGAAGATCCAGGGTAAAGACTCCCTGGTGATGAGGAAGGTTCTGAGGTGAGATTGCAGCTGAGGCATGGTGTTCAAATCCAGAAAGTCAGTGTGAGATGAATGAATAGTTGTCAAGGAAAACTGAAAAAGGGAATAAAATAGGTAGGAGAACAAAGAGAGACCAATGTCACTACAGAAAAGGAAGGGAAGCTTATCTGGGAAAGGGCTGTAATCAATAGTATCAGAAACTGCCAAGAGGTTGCATATGATCAGAGCTCAGAAGAGACCATTGAATTTTTGGAATTAGATGATTGGCAACCTTAAGTTTTTACTTCAAGTGGTGGGAGTGGAAATATATTATAAGGATGAAGCTGTATAATGAGTATTGAGAGCTTTTTGTAGGAGTTTGGTTGTGAAATGGGAAAATCCTTAAGATCATAAGTTGAGGAGATATTAGAGTTAAATGAAATTCGTTTGTTCACTTTGGATAGGGGAGGCCTGGTTATGTTTATAGCAAGTGGAGAAGGAGTCAGTAGAAAGCAGAGAATATAGTTGAAACAGATGAGGAATGATCTAAGTGACAAGCTCCGGAAGGGAAGAGGGCACAAGCAGATGATCAAGGGCTCATGTAGAAAGGTTTGCCTTGGCAAGGAGAAGGGCCACATCTGACTTAGAGCCTATAACAAAGGCGAGAATAGAAATGATAGAGGGGGATTTTGATATATAGTGTAGAAGAGGGAACTCATGCCAGACGACCTCTATTTTCTTGACAAATTTGAAAGTTAAGTCCTCTGAGGAAAAGGAACTGGATTGTGATACAGTATAAGTGACTTGTAAGAAAAGAAAGTTAGGAATATTTGCTATAAAAAGTATTCTAGTGAGTGAATCACAGAAAAATCAAATCATGCCCAGACATGCAGCAGAGAGCACCCATTTGACATTAGATAGAAGTAATTTGTATTTGGCACAGTTGGCGTAGTTGTGTGATTTCCTCTAATGCAGGGGTTCTTAGCTTGGGATCTTTGATTAAAAAAAAATTGATCACCGTATTTCAATATGATTGGTTTATTTTCTAATCCTATGTATTTTGTACATTTTAAAACATTTTTATGGGTCCATAAGCATCACAAGATTGTCAAAGCAGTCTGTCACACATGTACACACACAAAGACACAAACACTCACACGAGTTTAAGACCCCTTGCTTTAGTACCTCTCAAAAGCATGCAGTTAGTAGCAAAGAATCCTAAGGACAACTGAAGCTTAGAGGTTTTTGAAAACATTAGAAACAACAGCATAACAAGGCAAGGATATTAAAGGTGGAGAATATTAAAGCAGTAAGTAAAAGTGTTGACATTACATGGTACAGTGAAAGAACACTAAATTTGAAGTCAGAGGTGCTGGGTTCAAACCTTGCATCTGCTTGTATGACCTTGAGAAATACATTTACTATCTCTGGACCTTACTTTCTTCATCTGGAGAATGAACTTATTAAATGAGATGATCTCAAAGGTCTATCTGGCTTTCAGTCTATGATCTGTAACTGAAGTAAAGCATGAAGGAAGAATAACCTAATGGCTGAGAAGTAGCCAGACATATTACATCTTTTTTTCTCCTCTTGTTACAATGAGATTTTTGAGTACAGGGACTGTCTTGCTTTTCTACTTGTGTACCAAATGATTAGCGAAATGCTCTGAATTCTTTGAAAAAAAATCAGAATAAGTTATGTTACCACACATAGAAGTAAGGTAATAACTTCTTGTTATATCTAAAGAACTTACAAATCTCTTTTTATTTATGGAATATACTGATACTTATTAAAATATTGAACAATGCTTTTTTTCATTCGTTCATTCATTTATTCATTCTGGAAAGAATCAGTTTTCTGTTAGCACAAGAAGGTGGGAAGAAGGTGAGAAGTGGGCTAGGATGGGGTTTATTAAAAATAAAAAGGGGTTCCAGAGAATGAAATGGAAAAGGGGTGCAAAGAAGTCTGGACACTGAAGTTTGAATGATTTGGTTGGTGTTACATCATAGAGAGTGGTATTGGGAGAGAGCAATGATCTGAATCACAGGTATAAAAGAAAATATAGACATTTTCTAGTCATTGGACAGGGGAATTATTAGTTAACTGTGATGATAGGAGCCTGTGTTAGCCTTATACCCTCCCCAAACACTAGAGACCAGAGATTGGAAGCAGCAGATATATTTAGGACATGATTCTAGGTCAGCAGATACTTGTTGATTGCATCTCTAGGAGCCCAAATTAATTCTCACTTCCAGTTCCTTTTTACCTCATCCCAAGGTAGTAGGAAATGACACATGCCCAAATGGCAGCTCTCCTCTAGGGTATTCGGCTCCTGGCTGCCTCTAGTGTCCTGAATTGGATTTCCTAATATGGAGAGGTCTGGTGCATTGACCCTTGGTGGTTAAAGACCTCTAAAGTTCTATGGTTTTCTCAGATATTATTGCCACTCATGGGTCAGAGTAGCTTTTGCTTACAGGAACTACAGTTCATTGCCACTTCCACACTCTGGTAACTGAGGTCTGAGACATTTTCTTAGAAAATCTGGTAACCAAAACAAAATAGGTATTGTATCTATACATGGCAATAGGCTCTAGGGTAAACAGGCTTCCTACTACATTCTCTTAGCAGGGTAATTGAAATTCTTTCCTCCGGCATCCAGTGATGTGGAAGAAAAAGGAATAGAAAGTCCACGTCCTTGGTTTCAACCCTGCTCCCATCCCAAGTCCCCACTCTGAGTGTTCCCACTAGGGCAATGGAAGGGAGAGGCATTGTTTTCTCATATGGATTAAGTTACAAAATCAGACGATGTAATGTCTCCAAACTTAGGGGCTACAATATCTTGTTCTGGTTACCTCTAAAGTACTTTCAAACCTGTCTCTTTAAAACAAACAAACAAAAATCCCCAAGAAATATCGAGAAACTAGTTTAGCTCCTCCTCTCCTCTTTTAAAGGAAGAACTTAAACTGTTTTTGGCTCCTATATGTTAATCTAACTTCAGGAAGATGGTTTACAGGGAGCATTATTATAACAGTGATAATGTTGCACAGAGAGAAAAAAAAACACTGTCAATTTTTTATCAATGCAATTGTTAAATAATCGTGTGTGACTGTCCTAATTAGTCAGCCATTTGAAAAGATAATTGGGCCCCTGTAAATAGGCAGAAGATTAGGAATGATGGTTAGATGCACTGATTTTTGTGGCAGATAGATGATGTATGGCTAGAATTTTATTAGTTCACTCTGATGTGGCCTAATTTTGGCTCCCTCTACACTTCTTTTCAATGCTCCACCTCAAGTCACTGGCAGGATTATTCTGGTCATGAGTAATTACATGGATTTGAGTTTGTCCTTTTAACCTTGTGGCAGAGTGAGACTTCTGTTGGTTCCTTGCTTGTTCCTTGTACCACTGAGATATAGGTTGAGTCTCAGAGCATGCTCTCTTTAAGACAGTGGGCTAAGCTGAGATCAGCTCTTAGAAGTAGCCACCAAGCCCTAGGGAGTTAAAGAGATAAGAATCCTCATCTTAGTTTCTCTAAATACACTCAGAGAAGCAGAGACCTGGTCAACCAGAGGCACAAAGGTCCAGACCACACTTCTTTGTACTAATACCTTATATTGTGTTTCTAAGGAGGAAAAAGTAGAATCAAAGAATAGGTGAAAGGGAAATTGTCCTTAAGATGGTAGAGGATGAAGTCCAAAAGTGGGCACAAGAGGGGTGCAAAAGTCAGCTTCCCAAGGGCTTTATCTCTAAGAGGTAAAGCTTCCAAGCTTTACCTCTCCAGGTTGATGCAGGAATATTTATTTCCTGCATAGAAAGTATAGCTTTTGCTGTTTCTTATAGTTAAAAAAAGCCCCTGACAATTATTGGTAGGAAGGGGAGTTTTCCTTGTAGTGTAGCTTTAGGCATAGAGAAATAACATTTGAATGCCATGTCACATTTCTTGCCATTTTCAAGTCCCTTCACTGCTCCTGGGAACCCAAGTCATCTATTATTCAATTGTGATGAATGTGTTATACTTCTATTGATCCCCCTCATTGGAGTCACAGATTGAGAAGTCTTCATGCCTTGGTTGAGACATGCTTTCTCACAAGCATGGAATCCATGAAGCCTTGATAGTAAAATTTGCAGAAATAGCATGTAAGTTTGTGAGAGGCAAAGCAATAGGTGCTCACATTTGAAAGAAGAAGAAGGAAAAGACCCAATTACAAGACATTGTAACTATGAAATTGTAAATCTCTATATGGTCTAGGGCCAGAAGAGTAAGCAGGAAATAAAGTATCAGCAACACTACAGAGGAAGGCAAGAAAAGCAGCTTAGTGTGAGGTTAGAGTTAAAAACAAAACAGAAATGGATATCAAGTATTGATGAGATCATGCACAATGTGACCCACACATTAAGCTGGTTTTGCTGTCTTGACCTTCTTCCTAGGAACGAATTTCAGCTGTGGACAGCTCCCAGTTTCCGTTTGTCTCCTTTATTTGAGATGAGTTTAAGAAGCAGTAATCACTGACAATAAGATAGTGGTAATCCTCTGGACCAAACTTAGTAGCCCTGGCTAGTTCCACAGGGAAGATAGCATAATTAATCAAAATCTAGTTTTCTTTAAACCTTTTTTAGGAAAAAAATCCCCTAATTTGAACTAATGTTAAAAAGGACAACAATCAATTCAACCTGTAAACTTTTATTTCACAAATTATTAGAAGTCAGGCTAGACATTAGATGGTTTAAAGTTCTTTCTCTCCCTCTCTCTCTCTCTCTCTATCTCTCTCTCTCTCCCTCTCTCTCTCCCACTTTCTCTCTCTCTCCCTCTCTCTCTTTCACTCTCTCTCTCTCTCTCCCTCTCTCTCTCCCTCTCTTTCTCTCTCTCTCTCTCTCTCTCTCTCTCTCTCTCTCTCCCTCTCTCTCTCTCTCTCTCTCTCTCTCTCTCTCTCTCTCTCTCTCTCTCTCTCTCTCTCCCCCCCCCACCCTGTGGATTGTCCTGTGGCAAATCAGTGTATTTGGAACTTATTACTTCCCCCCCCAATTTCTGTGAAAATGTCAAAAGTATTAAAAAGAAGAGGCAGTGTCAAGGTTCATTTGGTCTAGGCAGTAATGTCTTGATGAAAATAAGCTAGTATAGCATTGAGAATTACTTTAGCTAACTACTTGTCAAAGCACACTAGGAAACAGAAACAAAGCTTTCTGGTTATTGAAATTGTTGAAATATGACCTTTGGACATAGAGAAGAAAACCATTATCTTTTCAGGATGGCTAAAACATATTTCTGACTAGAAAGAGGCAGGGATTAGATGACCTCTTGAGGTCCCTTCTAGCCTTAAGATTTTATGAAATTTCCACTTGTAGCTATTTGATGTTCTCATAACTATTATTTTACGTGGTCAAGTAGATTTCTTCTCTAGCCTAGATACAATTTCAAATATGAAAAAAAGAATTTTCAAGTAGTATAGCAGCTCTAAATAATTAAAAACAAACATTTGTGTGTTTTGTTTTTAATGGAGAAAACAAAGGGGTTGTAAAAGGACAGCATAATCATTCTTCTGTATTGTTTTCATTTTGGTTCAAAACTAGAATTATAGAATGTTAGAACTGAAAGGACTCTTAGAGCAAACATATAGCATAACAGCTAGAAGTAACCCAAAGTACAGAATTTTAGATTGTGGACTGTTATCTAGAAGAGAGATTAGAATGCCAGATCATACATGAGAGGTATCTGTAGCACAGGAAGAAATTCCTTTGGACCATGAGTCCAAATGTTTCATCCTTATTTCCATTACTAATGAGCCGAGGTAGCATCAATTGGTCTTTGCTCAAATGAGAGATGGATAGAATTGGGAGATAGTAGATATAGTGGAAAGGACTTTGCATGAGTCAGAAGTACTAATTCTGGATATGCCATTACACTAACCATGTCTTTCAATAAGTCTCTTCCCCTGTTTTGACCTCAGGTTCTTCCTTTGCAGAAATTAGGAGATACATAGATTTGAAGTTCTTAACCTTTTTTGAGTCATCAACATCTTTGGCACTGTTTTGAAGCTTCTGGATCTTTTCTCAGAATACTGTTTTGAAATTCATGAAATAAAGTATGTAGGAATATAAAGGAAACCAATGGTTAGTTACAATAAATATATATTATCCCCATCCAAGTTTACAGACATCTTGAAATGTATCCATAGAACTATGGGATCTATGGATCCCAAGCTCAAAACTACATTAGATATTATTTAAGGTCCCCTTAAAAGCTTATCAAGGAGAAAATGAGAACACTGAAGTTCCCTTGATGAGTTCAATTCTCAAGACATAGGTGAACTACATCTAGGTTACAGAAAGGATGAGCAGATGCTATTATTAGAGTAGTAGTGATATTGAAAAGTGCATAGAGAAAGAGAGAGGTGACATAAAACTGGAGAAAAGTAAATACTGTCTTCATTTTCAAATAGAGGAAAGGAAATGAAGCATGTAAATCATTAGCCAGTAGATTTGATTTTAATTCCTGGAAAATTTTTAGAAGGCATTACTAAATGACAGTTAGTGAACATTTACAAAACAAAAACAAAAACAAAGATATCAGAGAGTTCACATGGGTGCATCGTCAAAAGAGCCTGAATGATCACATGTTGCTTTATTGACAGGATTACTAGAATAATAGATCAGAGAAATGTTGTTGATGCTGCTAACCTTTTGGCAAAACATTTAACAGTATCTCATGATTAAAGATGGAGAGATGTGGATTAGTTAGCAATGGGTGAATTGGAACTGGTTAATGGGTTTCATAGAGTGGTCGTTAATGAAACAATGTCAGCCTCAAAGGAGATCTCTACTGGATGACCCCAGGGAACAATGCTTGGTCATGTGCATTTTCAAAAAAATTCCATAACTTATAGGAAGACAGGATTATAAGGCTTACCAAATTTGAAGATCACAGAAAGCTGGAAGATATAGGTAACATGCTAGATAACTAAGTCATGATCAATATTTGAGACAGATATAATTAGATGAAATTCAATAGAGGCAAATGAGTATCTTATATTTGGATTTTTTTAAAATAAACTATATAATTTACCAATTTGCAGCAGGGAAATGGTTCATTTTAGTGAACTAAAAGCCCAATGGAAATGAATAGTGTGGTATGTAAGCCAAAATGTTGATGCATGATTAGGATGCATTACAAGAGATGTAGGATAAGGAAATATAGTGGTGATGTTCTTATTTTACTCTTCCCCAAACAGACCACATCTAGAGTATTGTGTTTAGTGTTCAGTGGACTCTTTATGTGAGTTTAAATCTGGCCTCAGATGCTTACTAGCTGTGCGACCCCGGACAAGTCGCTTAACCCTTTTTGCATGTTCCCTCATCTGTTAAATAAGCTGGAGAAGGAAACGGCACAGCATATCTTTGTCAAGAAAATCCCCCAAAAAGTGGTCATGAAGAGTTGGGCCTGACTGAAAATGACTAAACAACACCACCACACTTTAGGAAGTATGTTAATAAGGTAGAAGGGATCCAAAGGAGATCTGGTAGGATGGTGAAAAGCCTAACATCTGTGACATATGTGGATCTTATTTCATGATTATTGCAGGATTTGGGGATATTTGACCTGACAAAAAAAATACTCAGGTACCAGATACTTGTGATTAAGTATTTGGATGGCCATGGAAGTAGAATTAGACTTTGCTGCATGATTCCAGAGTGAAGAATGAGGAAGGTAGAAGTTGTAGAAACAAATTTAATCTTGGAGGATTGGGGGAAAAGAGAGAAAAGACTTCATAAAACAGTTTTTCATCTTACAGTGGAATTATCTCCTAAGAGGTAATAGCTTTGCCCTCAACAGAGGTGGGTAAGGCTGACTGGCCATTTCTTAGGTATTTCACTGAGGCCATGAGGTCCTTTTTATCTTTGGGATTTTGTGGTTCTTCTTAGTATATTATGATGATTTCCATAACAGTGCAGGGTGGGTTTTATGACTTGACTAAGAAAGATAA